>NC_142735.1:16035000-16167500 GCF_051943395.1 Hippocampus bargibanti
TAGCCAAAATGGAACTGTATAGTGCCACTTACCAGTTTTTTTGACGACGATACTAGTGCAGCGTGTTCTACCGGAAACAAATTCCTTGTGTGTTCTACATACTTGGCAATAAAGATGATTCTGATTCTGAAATAAGCAAACCAAAACTCCCCCACACTCTTGTTCACTCTCTATAATACATTGAAGTATATGGATTATTTTACCAACTATATTTTTAATTTATTCACTGCCATTCCCGAATTTATTTGGGAATTGAAAATATGATGTAGAGCGCCATTCCAAAATGTATTCGGTTTTTCTTTGCTGGAATGCCAATAAAGCGGTGGCCAGACCTCTGACAATGTTTTTTTTTCATTCCACAAGGGGGCAGCATTTCCCTTTTTCCATAAACCAATATGTATGTATTGCATTGTATTTTGGACAGCCGTCCTCATTTCAAGCTCAGATAACTCCAGACCTATATAATTTAAGAATTAACTATTTTCTTCTGATGAAAAAAGTCTAAGGTTTCTTATGCTGTATTGAATGTTTATGTAGTCCTAAAAGTATCCATTCTGTGGGTCCTAGAATTTGAGTGACAGTGACAAAAACCCTGGCCCTGGAGTGGACACATTTTTGCATGTCTGGCCGTGAATAGGTTAACAGGCAATTAGTAACTTTGTTAGTATGGAGGACTTGAAGGTAGATGGTATGAGAGAAGCATAAAACCAGGTTAGATGGAGGACACTGATTCGCTGTGGCGACCCTTGAAGGGAAAAGCCGAAAGGAAAAGAATAAATAACTACGTTAGTATACATTTTTAAAGTATAAAGTACCAACCATTTGAATGTACATGTACGGTATATGCACATGATTGCCAAAGGGGAGCAATGAATCTGCTGCTTACATAATGAATTTCTAGCTGCTGTTCATGCTGTGTATTTTTTATATACATCTTACCAGTAGCTGTCACTACCCGGCCAGTAAATCTGTTAATCTATTACCCAACGTGACCAGAATGTGACATGTTGTGTTTATCTGTCACACGGAGGAACTCTGCCATTCAGGCTGTCTCATTCTTCTTCTCATTCTTGAACTGTGCTGTAAGGCCATGCAGTGTAAATGACTTCAAGGTACTCAGGAGAAGATCAGCGTAAACTACAGGTCACGGTGTTGATAACGGGACCTAAGTGTCACACCAAAGCTGACAAATGACAGGCACGTGTGAGGAGGTACTTACTGTGTTGTATTTCTTGGAAATGTAGCCAAGTGGAGATGTTTTTGGACTGTACCTGTACAACCCAATAGGTCTGCATCTCTTTCATCTGCAACTACCAGGTGCTCCAGTGCAAAGGTGAAAAACACAGGTAAGCGTGGCTTTTTTTCCCCTGTATTCCCCCAAGATCTTAACTTTGAAAATGAACATGTCTAAAAATCAGGATGAAAATAATGAGCAGCACAGGTGAATCTATAATTCAGGCGGGCCATTGTGCCAAGAGCCTGGCATCCAGCCAGCAGGGATGGAGGAGTAGCAGACAAGATAAAGCTCATTGCCAACGTCATAATGCCTGCCACTTGTGCATTGTTGAAGATTACTTTTAAAATGATTCATTTCCAAGCCAATAAGCCCCGGTACAGTTTAAGACCTCCACAAAGGCGATGTGTAGTTTCCAAATGACTCTCACCTAGAAACAGAAGCTGAACTTCAGACCTGGAGTCTTAATTACCAATGTGATTTAATTAATGAGACTAATAACAATTCTGCACTAACGGAGAGATCCGCAAAGCACCAAGGTAGGGGTTGGCCTTGAAGATACACTGGAAGAGTGTACGTTTATCATGTGTAAACAAAGATGTTTCCCTCCTTATTTTTTCATGTATTCCGCAAATAATTAAATTAAGAGTAATGTCAGAATTGATTGTTAAAAAAATATTGCCATATATGTTTTTTTTTTAATTAATTAATTGATAGTTAGAGAAAAATGCAAAACTTTAGTACCAAAATGATACATTTTTGCTATAAAAGCAATATTAATACTGTGGTGGAATATGACTCAGATTGAAGTGTTGACTCTGTTGTCTCACGTGTCTTGACCTTTTTCCATTAGAGAGCAGGTTCACAGTCGAGTTCACCGCTTATAAGAGCCACTAATCCTGAACCGGTCGACCTGTCTGCAAGGTTCATACCAGGATCAGAAGAATGTTTAGCATGTTGGACATGCTCAATGGCCAGTAACATTTCCAGTATGAGACTGAGAGGAGGTAGCAGCCGGTTGGGACAGAAGTTCTATGTAAAAGGTGTCTTTATTTAATTAACTCATCTGTAAGTAGCCCAGCAGCAGCAATTTTCTGCTGGTGCTCCCGACTCCATGGGTTGGCACCCTGACAACCCACCACCTCTGTGGCGACCTCCTTGTGGACACCCTTTACTTTGTAGTTGGAGAGGGACTTTTTCCACAGTCCGAGACGACTTCACAAGAGGGACCTGAAATACTTGTTAAGTAAGGCCATGTAAAATGATCCTCATTGGAAGTCTTGAGTATAGTTTGTTCCCTTTCCTATATGTTGGTTAGCAGATCGATGAAAAGGTTTCTTCAGCCATCATCTGTACTTCTTGAAGGTGTCGGACGTTTCGCTATTTATCCAAGAAACTTTGTCAGCAAACAAAATTCTTACTGGCAGTTTAGGCCCTACATATATGTCTATATCCCTAATGTCCAGACATGGTGGTGCCGGACTCTGCTATGATAGGTCCCTGCTCTCAGGTTGGGGGGAGCAGAGGACTGCACCCTGCAGCTGCTCCACTGATAGTTCCTGTTGTCCTGACTAACGACTGGCCTGATTGCCCCACTTTGACCGGTATCACCTCATCAGTATTACTAATCATATGTTGTCTAAGCAGGCTATTGTATGAACGATCCAAATTGAACCTCACCCCACCAAACCGGTTTCATGAAGGATGTAGTTGTTTTGTGAAAATTGCTTCTTTTACTCCCCTTTCAAATCATCTGTGTTCTTTCACTAAGATTTTAACCTCATTGTCGTCAAATGAGTGGTTGCTAGCTTTTAGGTGCATATGTACTGCCAATTGAAGCCCACAAGTATTATCTCTGCGATGCTACCAGTAAGACTTTAGTTTGCTGACGAAGTTTCTTGGATAAGAAACGAAACTTCCGACACCTTCAAGAAGTACAGATGACGGCTGAAGAAACATTTTCATCGATGGACCACTCCTGTACGACTGAGAGCTTACACAGATGTTGGTTGGGACAATCCTTCTGCAGAAGCCTGTTGACGAGCTTGTATCTATCTCCTGGCTGGCTCCCTCCTCTGCATCCCGAGGTCATCATTAACAAGCAAAGTCTCTGAGTCTCATCTCAATTCGACAGTTTCTTATGAAAATCCTCATTAACTTATTCACAAAACAAACAGTGTTCAGACCTCAAATAATCCTGTGATGTTTTGAAGTTTCGATGTGGCAGTCTTGATAGAATCTATTGTGGCTCTACCATATCCCTCTCTCCGCTTCCTCAAAGAGGGCCTAATAAGACTAAATAGATTGGAATGAACAGACGAGCCAGCCAGGCCCATTAAAGCTTCGTTAAAGTGTGATGAGTCCAGATGCTAAAAGAGAAACGTGAGGTTCACACAGTAAGATGGACTTAATTCAGTTTTGGAACCGTTATTTTATCTCTAAGGGTCCCTGTCAAAAAAGGCCAGACAAGAGCAGCGGCAGTGGAGGAAATTTTCTGGAGGCGACGATTCCAAGGTGAAAAGAGGCATCGTAGAGCAATGCTGTCATAAGCCATGCAGCATTTACCACCCGGAAGGCTACTGCGACTGACCTCATAATACAGAACAAGCTGTGAAAAAAGGTCCTGAAGTCCATGTTCGGTGATGTACCGTTTGTGTTTGAAGGACAGGAAATAAAGCTCCATAAGCCATAACCAGAGGATCTTCTGCTTAAAGATGTGACTTTGTTGGGAAATGGCAGGATGTAGAAGAATCATGACTTTGTATCTGTCATTTCAACCTATGACTGCAATACCACAGTGCTCTCTACTGGCTCGACACAGATACAGCCAATGTTGAAATATGGCTTTATTTACAACAAAGAATTTACAGCAGACTAAACTCTCACCTTACCTGCACGATAAAAAATATATAATTAAAAAAAAATGCTCATCAAACATGATATCTAATCAACCATTTGTATTTATATATATATATATATATATATATATATATATATATATATATATATATATATATATATATATATATATATAGTAAAGTCTCGTTATATTGATGTAACAAGACTTTACTGTTAAGCTCAATCAATGATGTTCTTGTCTAGTTGAATCTCTTTGTTGTGTGATTTTCTACAACAGAAAAAAAATGAATGAACGATTATTCATCTGTTTCCCATTTTAACTTTGTGAAAGTAGGAGAGGATGAGGCATTGGCTGCTGACCTTCTTTCAAAGTTGATGCATTCTCTGTGCGCTTGTTCTCCTTATTGTGTTGGAATGCTTTACTGGGATCAAATCTGCGCTGGGATTCACCGGGGAGCTTCGATTTGAGGTGATCACTTTTCTGACGACTCAATTGGGAGCGAAGCTTCAGCACCTCCTACCAAGACACACACATGCACACACAATGTGTGAGAGAGAGAGAGAGAGAGAGAGAGAGAGAGAGAGAGAGAGAGAGAGAGAGAGAGAGAGAGAGAGAGAGAGAGAGAGAGAGAGAGAGAGAGAGAGAGAGAGAGAGAGAGAGAGAGAGAGAGAGACAGACAGAGAGATAACAAGACCAACAAACCAACCAACGAGACCAACAAAGACAACTCAAAGGTCAGTGCATGAATACCAACTCGTCAGATTGCAATTTGTGAGAAGGGTCATTTCCAGCTTACTCCCATTAGCCACATCACACTTGCGGACATCTCCCACTTGCGGACATGTCACACTTGTGGACATCTCACACTTGCAGACATCTCCTTGATCCGCAAGGGGAGATCTTGCAGTTTACTTGACTCAACAGTCTTTCTACATGACAATCGCCTGCACCAAAGTGAGTCAATTTTTGCTTCTGCAACACAAGCACTGTGACCACCCTGATCTTAAAAGGAATGAGAGTTGTTTGAATTGATCATGAGTCGCCCGAGTTTCATCCCACAAGGGTGCAAATGCCTTCTTCTAATGAAGTAAAGTAAAATTCAAGTTGATGCAGTCTAAAGCAGGAGGGGTCCATGCAGATTTGTTGTGATGCTATTTTATTGTTAGCGATCTTAAACACTTTGTAACTTGTTTTGAAAAGAACAATAGAAACGGTTATTAACGTTCATAATCGTACACACTGACAGGAAAATAGTGATGGGAGAGAACACCACATCCCAGTTGCATTACCTGTTTCAGGTTAAAATTTTCATCTTTTAGCTTCATCACATGCTTAATCTTCTGCTTCTGGTTCTGGTGACCCAGCAGGTGAGCATAGGCATCTGACAGCTTGTTTAGTTCCTCCTGGTTCGCTCCATTTTCATTGAGAAGTGCATTTCGCTCAGCGGCAAAGTAATTCAACTGCTCCTAGAGTTGCCACAAAAAATATTTTCAAGGCGTATAATGAAATCAAATTTTTTGGACGAGTGTTCCCAACTTTTAAATGCATTACTGGTTCGTTGGATTGTTGCGTCTACCCAACATTTACAATCACAACAGTTATACAATGTATTTCGTTGTGTTTGCTTGGAGGAGACTAACCTCAAAGGGTTTAACCTTAGCAAACAGCTCCTCATACTGTGATCTCCAATGTTCTGTCTCGGAACTTGAAGATCTGTGAAAGAAAAAAAATAGAAATATACTTTTGTAAAGTGTAAATGAGTTCATGCTTTGATTTAAAAAAAAGTTGCTCACGTGTTTTCCTGTGCTTCAATTATTTGATTTTGGAGTTCCTGTCGCTGCTCATCCATCTCCCACTGCAGTGTGACCTTCTCCTGAGTTAGCCTCTTGACTTGATGCTCCAGAGCATGCCGCTCTTGCTGTTGGTATTCCATTTTGCACAGCAGACTCTCCACCCTCTCCTCTGTGAGGGCCGTTTGCGCCTGAAGGTCCACACACTCTAGCCGAATTTCCTCCAAACGATCCTGAAGCTGCTTTTTCTCCATATTTGCCGTCATCAATGATTGTTCTGAGAGTTCAATTTGAGTCCCAAGTCGACTTCTTTCTTCACTTAATCTATTGAGCTCAGTCTGGAGTCGGTGAACTTCTGACCTGAGCTGTTGGTGGTCTTCGGTTTCAGCATCCAGTATTGCCTTATTCTCCTCGAGCTCGACTTGATATTTAATTTTCTCCTCTTTTTCTTGTAGCAGTTGTTCCATTATTTTCAACTTTTCCTGGAAAACTTCCCCAAGCTGTTTATTAGCCATTTCTTCTTTTTCATGAAGCTCAGCAAATTTCTGCTCTTCAATTTGCCGCAATGCTTCTTTGTTGTCTTGTGCCTGGCGCAGTACCTCCTGCTCTAACTGAGATATTCTCACAGTCTGGCTGGACTCCAAGGCCTGCATCTCCTGAACCTTTTGAGTGAGGCAATCTTGCAGCTCCTGCAAATATCTAGATCAAGATAAGAGAGTAAAATTAAGAAAAAAGCCAAAGGAAGACCTTATTGTTTGAACTCATGCGATTAAGAGGCAAACCCTGAATCCTTTTGTCTCATTTGGTGCTCCTCATCTTTTTGCTGAATCGCTTTGTCCATTTCCTCTTGCATTTGCTGGGTCACTCTGCTCATCTCCTCGCCAAGTTTTTTGTAACTCTCCTCAGAAGCTCTCAGAGACTCTTTGGTGCTTCACCGGACAACAGAAATTCTCAGAATATTGCAATGTAACACAACAGCAACAACAACACATTTGACAACTCACTATTGAAGCTCCGTAGACATCTCTTCCAGTTCTCTCCTGGCGGTGGAATGCTCCTCTCTCAATGATGTCAGGTCGCTGCTCAAATGATAGGATGCAATTACTCAAGTGTTGATGGGTCAATATTGATATGTATTATGAAAGAGCTACATTAATAGCCACAGAATATATGTTTGACAAAATGTTTGGTATAAAGAAAATAGGAGGAAAACCACTACCATGCACTGCTAGCCATTCTGCAGGATTGTGGAAGTTTTGCAGTATGTCATTAGATTTGGATCATATTTTCAAGCACATAAGACAAAACATCGAGCCCAAAAGTGTGTCTTGCTGACTTGATGAAGCCATTGAACCGATGAAGAAGTGAAGTGCATTGACCGATGCTGCTTTGGGGTATCATCTTGCTGCAGATGAAAATTGACAGCACTACTTAAGAATCATGGATGTAAACAACAGTGTGCATTACCTTATAGTATAGTAGATGCAAAAACACTATGAAGTCTTTCAAAATTAGTTTGGTCTAAGCGTTTTATTTCGTTATATCTTTCGATTTATTCTTTTCTTTTTTTGGTTGTCCATCGACTGCTAAGAAATACTTATAATGTGATACTGTACATCTACAACCATAACGCCCAGTCCTCAACATAATAAATCCATGCAATGCTATTAAATAGGTGACCTTCAAATGTTTATTTCCATGAGGTATTGCTACTTAGATGAACAAAGACTTTGCATTTTAATTTTCTATCATGGATGAAAATGCTCATTCTGTTCCTCATCATTTGCTTTTCAGGGTGTGGAGAGGGACATGGTCTCCACAATGTTTCCCGAGCATTTGTCTTCATTAGGGAGATTAGGAGAATGAAAGGATGGGCCAGCCTGTGGGATGCTGTTATTTATCCTGTGTAACAGATGTGCTGCGCAGCTTGAAAGGTTGGTCGATGTCAAATATGCTGAATTCCAGGAATTTACACCCACGTTGAGTTGAAATGTAGTCAATTGACATTACATAGTTACACTTGAACTTGGAGTAACACATATGTGTGAAACATTTTAGTTTGACTTTTGAAGCCAGATAACACCAGAAACACGTTTCAAAAAAATTAATCGCCTGATATTGGTATTTAAAATTTTTTGGGTTGGCTTGGTGGCTATGGGAATTGGCACAAACCTCAAGAAAATCCATAAGAGTTAGATTCAAGTAGTTGACCGCACCGTAACAGTCCAATATATTACACAGTCGCCTGACAGGGCCATTACTCAAAAAGACTGAATGTGGGACACTGCTCAAAATGAAATTATAGAATGCCGGGCGGATGCTGTACCATTCGCTGCTGTCATCCAGTGGCAGGATAACTGAAACTCACTCATTCTTTAAATTTGGTTTCACAATTTTCCGAAATGAACAAAGGCAGGTAACTCGGAACACACCAAGATACTCGTACTAAGTTCATCCTGTCTACTTGATATCTAATTTAAAGCAGATTCTTTACTTACAGACAGGGTATTTGAACACCTACACTGTCTGTAAGAAAAGAATCTGCTTTAAATTAGACACCAAGATACTGAGCTCAAGTTACATTTGATGAAACTCACCGCTCACAGCGGTCCCTGGTTTCCCTCAGTTGTCTCCTCAACGCATTGATTTCCACTTGACTCTGATCCCTTGCTTCACCTTGTCCTTGTGTCTGCTCCTCCATGAGCGCCAGCTCTCCCAGCACCTCCTCGAGCTCCTCATGCAGCTTACTCCGGTGCTCCTCTGACTCCTGCCTCTCTTGCTCCAGCAGCACAGTAAGAGAGTCTGTCAGATCCTAGGCATGTGAAAAAAGAAAAAAATGGGCTTTAAGAAAGGCCTTCATCACATCTCTAAACTAGAAAAAGTAATCAAAAAAGGGTCAGGAAATTCCAAGCAAGTAAATCCAATGACTGACCCTTTCTTTCGCCAGTTCCTCAACAAGAGAAGCATGTTCATGCTGGAGCTGAATCCATCTTTCTTTCTCATCTTGATGTGTGTTCTTGAGCAGTTTGAGCTCTGTGGTCAACTCCTCCAGTTTCCTCAAACCCTCCCCTTGAATTTTGAAAAGTAGAAGAGCAACAACAACACTGATGAATTTTGTTCTAGTTGTTTCTAATTGATATCGGTGAGCATATGTACGTTTCTCTTCTGCCGAAAGCAGACACTTCTGTTCAAGATGTGCCACATCTTCAAGCATCTTTTTCTCCGTCCTTTGTAGCATCTCCCGTAGCAATCCCAGTTCAGCCTCCTGCTGACCAACCGTTGCTTGAGAGTCCTGGGTTTGTTGGTTGATGAAGTTCAATTGTGTCTCCAAGTCACTCACTGTCTTTTGGGAGGACTGAAGCTCTTCTTTCAATTTCCTCTCCATTTCAGATAGGTCCTCCTTTGAGGCCTGCATCTCATGGTCATGTTTTAGCATGTCCTCCTCTTTTTGCCTCAGAGCAATTTCCGTGCTTTCAAGCTTTGCACGGAACTGCTCCAGCTCCTGCTCAAGGTGTCTGCAGCACACGCAACAGATATCTGTGATCCTTTCTTCAATTGAAATCCGACACCCTTTGACAAATTTACTCACTTCAGGTTCTGCAGCTCGGAGTTACAGACAAATGCTTGCTCTGTAGCCTCTTTAAGCTTTAAGCGGAGATCCTACCAAAGGGAATCTGTGAATTAATGCCTGCGATGGATCCGATTCCAAATTTTCACTTTCATGCCCACCTGACACTGGTCATTGGATGCATCCAGATATCCCTGAAGAACTTTGATTTCCATTTGTAGCTCCCGTATCTCAGCTGAAAAATAATATTGTGAGAAAGGCAAGAGGTTTGTTCAATCAAATGTGGCTCACAAAAGGAGTTTGATCAAAAATGCATGAACAATAATGTACAGGATTCATTTGTATTGAAAGACATTCATTGAAAATAAAAACAATATACTATTAACCCTGGCTATTCGCAGGAGTTACGGGCCGGACTGGCTTACAAATAGAAAACATATGCGGAATAAGTGACAGGCATGATTTCATTGGACATTTTCAACCTAAAACATTTTTCAGTAAACATTCATTATTCATTTTCCAAAGAAAAATAGAGAACATGATGACGATGGGGGATAGGGGATGATAGTAGAAAAAGATACGGGGGGTGGGGGGTTCGTACGAATTGCGGGTGCGGATGACTGTAGTACGAGTATGCGATGATGACTGTATTTACCATATTAATACAAATAAATCAATACAAAGTAATAAGTGTGAGGAAATGAGTTCAGTTGTCGCAGTGCAATTATACCAAACTACAACATATTGTCAAATAAAGGGGAAAAATAGGATTGGTATTATCCTTTCAGCAAAAAAAAATGTAACATTATTTAAATAAATTTGAGATAATACGCTATGCTATTGTGTTCAAGTCACTGCAAATTGCAAAACGGTCATTTTCAACTTGGTCACTCCTAAAAAACAACAGTACCTTCATCTCTGCCACTTCCTGCTCTGTCTGCTGCCATCCCTTCCAAGCAGTACCACCATGGCTGGCCTCCTCACTGCCTTATAAAAATTGCCTTTCTCTATATGCAATTGCATTAGGGTTCAACTCACCATGTAACCCGTCATTCTGTTGTTCCAAATCCTCATTTTGGTTTTTCATCACTTGATGGAGGTCCTCTGTGAAAAACAACAAGGTTGAATTAACATAGCAAACATTTCAGTAAAACAAGGCGATCTGTTGTCCTTACCCAAGTCTCTATTCCTGTCTCTTAAAGCTTTGACAGTATCCTGATTCACTCTGAGATCTGTTTCTAGCACCTTGAGGTGACCTTCGGAGTTGAGCTGTAGAACACTAAGCTCCTGCACGCAAACATATTCAGTACACATCTGAATAATTGGCTGGCAAATGAAACAATGATCAGCAACGCATCTCATGTAACATTTTACTGTGTTTATAGTAAGAAAGAATGGTAATACAAATTGTTGTAATGAGGGCAGTGGGTGTCCCAAATACATACCTTATTTTTGCCGTCCAATTTGTTCCTGGCGTCCATCAGCTCCATTGTAAGTGAATTGATCCTCTTTTTTGTTGTGTCAGCTGAAACCTGGGAGCAAACACACACTCGCTAATTGGGCTGAAAAACATTGAAAACATCAGGTGGTTACAAAATACCTGTGCCTGCTTATTTTTCCAGGTGAAACCATATCAATATATTTCTTTCATTAGATAGTAAAAATGAAACTTTTTTAAAATCATGTCAGGGCTCTGTTAACGTTAATGCTTCCAGCATTTTGAGAATTGTATATAGAAAACAATTTACTGGAACTTTTATTTTATCTGAGCTTTAGCGAAGACAGACCCACACACACACAAAAACCTAAGAGTATAACAAACCTTGTTTTTTAAGAATTCATTGACTTTCTTTAGTTCAGCTTTCTGTCTTTCAAGGGTGGTGATGTTAGCAGTCAGACCCGTCTTCTCCCTGACTGCCACTAACACTTTGGCCTCCATTTTTTTAAAGTCCTCCTCAAGCAACAACAACCGTCGATCCTGTTCCCCTCTCTGCTGGACCAGTAAGCGGATCTATAAGGAGAAAAATATATATACAGTATATAAATGAACACACACAACACAATACAAGTCTACGTATATTTATAGCTGTTGGTGGTTCTGAATTCTGGTTGAAATAGTATTGCCCAAACATTGTTTGAAAAGGACAGACCTCTTTCTCCAATAATCGATGTTGTTTCATTTCCAAGGTCATGGAATGTTCTCTCTTTTTTGTACTTGACGCCTCGATCTGCAAGATACATTTAAAATGGCAAGGAAATTGCATGGGCCCAAATGAATCCAAATTAAATTGTTTAAAACATAACAATTTTGTAATCTCAACTGTAATTCACCATTCCATCAACTGATAGTGTTCTTCTGACAGGAGACATCAGTGTACTTTTGGAAGGTGATGATGGGGGCACTGAATACACAAATGAAGAAAACAACCACGTCACACAAGATATCATCAGGTCAGTGGAGAAATGTGGCATTATCTGAGTAACATGTTACCAACCTGCCTTTGCATCTTTGAACCGATCCGATTTCTCAAAGGATGCAGGCCCCTTCAGTTCTTCAGGTTTGATGTCATAGATGCCCGGTGCAGGGGTGCAACCTTTAGGTTAAAAAAAAAAAAAATAGGCGGGCACTAGGACCAGGCATCTCACCCAGCAGGTGCACAGCGGGGGCGTGTTCATGTTGAGAATATTTTACTGCATTTTTCCTTGTTCAAGTCAGAGCCTCTTGTTAGCAATTGGAATGAAGACGGAACCCAGTCAGTCGTGTATTCTCGTTCCACTGCTACAAGATTCTTATTAATTACAACACGTCTTTGGTACTAATAACGTAACCGTGTCATTGCACTTTTTTTGTACAGGTACAGAGGGGTATATGAACTTAGGACGCAGTGTAATAAAGAATTACCACGGAGACACCTAGCATGCCACCACCGTTACATATCCACCGCTACAGAATTTGTAGTACAATATTGTGTACTTGTCGTTCACACGCAAGACACTTGGTCAAATTAGCGTTACGGCATAATAACCATTGCGTGTGGTGCTTCACTTGCTTTACTTTAACAGCATCACACATGTAATCTTCCAAAGGTCGATGTCTAAATTGAAATATCAAACCCAAAGATGCGTGCCGAGTATGTGTGTGCGCTGCAAATCCCCATCGTAAAAAAAATAAATCGCCGCTCTATTCTACTTACCAACAGGTTCGTTGAACCTTTTCAATGGAGCTCTTGCGAAAGACATGTCAATTCCAAAGATTTTGATTGTTTTTTTCCGTAATGCCCAAAATGCGCAGCTACCTAGTAGAGCAGCAAACAGCTACTGGAGTTTCAGCGCTAAATTTTCAAATACACGTCATGAACGCATTTCCGTGTGTGTGACCAATTAAATTCGGCTACTCCGCTGACTATTGGTTGAAATCAGGCAAGCGTTTCCCTTCCTTAAATTACAGGAACACAACATTCAAGTGCATATTCTTCACTAAAATGATTTACCCTGTGTAAACCGGTGACAACTACAAAAAATATCACACTCATAATTACCAGCAACCCTCGACATAAAGTAGTGATTTTTTTGGTTGCTAAAGATTCATATGTCGCTGAAGATGACGTTTCCAATCATAGCAAGCACAAGACCGGTGTACTGTTTTAAGATGATCTGACTCTTGAGGCTCTTAACATTCATGGCATGTCATTAGCAGATAAACAAATCTCGAATCAAACTAAACTAAAATACACAAGCATGACACCTCTTCAGTTCAACATGGTTTATTTCATCGTTTATTCGTCATCATTTCTAATCATATGTAGGGTCATTTTTGTCCATTTGATTATCGCCCCCACCCCATTTTCCAGCGCTTCAAAAAATGGTCACTTGTACAATTACATAAACAAAGCCTCATGTCACAAATGGAGCTGCCAATGACAATAAATTACACTTCCATGCTTAAATTTCACAATGATACATACTTTATTTTTACTGGGTTAACCTGTAAATGAACAATAGATCAAGGTTGAATAAATACAT
The DNA here is from genome assembly GCF_051943395.1 of Hippocampus bargibanti. Classification (NCBI taxonomy): domain Eukaryota; kingdom Metazoa; phylum Chordata; class Actinopteri; order Syngnathiformes; family Syngnathidae; genus Hippocampus; species Hippocampus bargibanti. The sequence goes on from NC_142735.1 coordinate 16,048,476, forward strand.
TAAAAAGAGTTACAAAAGAATGTTTCTTAATTATAATTTAAGCAGAAACAGATCGCAGCAAGGGATTATTGTTGAGTAAAGCATATGTTATCCTTCTTGTGTAAAAATAAGGGCTAATTTAGCATATTTGATAGCACTGCTTAAACTAAAGCAAAAATCCAACAATAATTAATACTGACTATATTCTAGAAATACTCCATTAATTACAATTTTTTTTCATCATTTCACACATCTACTGAACTAACATCATCAACACACACGCAAAACAGGTTAATCGAGTACTCCAATGTCATCCACTCAGAGGTATTTTTTCACCTTGTTGCTGTTTAAGATACTTGAAAAAAAAACATAGTCACCAATCATTTTGTTTTCTTTCTAAATAATGGATACCAACATTCGTGTATTCGTAAACAGAATATAAAAATCTTTTCAACAGGCAAAAACAAAAAAAGGTTTCCAACTTTGCTGCTGTAAAATGTAAATTTCTCCACTGCGAGACTAATAAAGGCAAATCCAAATCAAAAAATGAGCAGAAACGTATAGCAAGATATAAGTAAAAGTATTCATAGTAAAACAAGAACAATTACAAGACACATCACATCTTCACTTTGTTTGACTGTGAAATTTACATTGAAATTTGCATTGCGTAAAATGTGTGATAATTAAATGCATTTGGAGGGGGTGTGATCATGAAAAGCAAATAAAACCAGCCATGTAACATTGTGTGATTTCTTTCCTGTGATTTCTAAAACAAAAAAATGTATTTATTTAAGAAATCATGGGATGTATAGACAAATGACATTTCAGAGCAAACGGCAAACAATAACCTAAATGAAAACGAAATGTATTTGGTAAAGTGGATGTGAGCCTATATATAGCATCTGTAGTCGTGTCTCTGACTGACTCTATAACTTGAATAATTAGCATCCACAAGGAATAATGTTTACTTGATGCTCAGACTCACAGTCATTGAAGACCTGGACATATTTTATCATATGTGCATATAATCCAATGTGGTGCATATCTGAAAGATTATGAGTGGGCATGCATGAATCTAATTGCAAGTCATGTGTAGATTCAGCTAAACCAATTAAGTTGTGAAGTACTTTGTACTTCCACCTCTCATCGACACCTGTATTGTAAGCATTCCTCCAAAATTTCAGTGAGGGTAACAGACTGAGATCATTCAAAACAGAATTGCAAAAAGAAAAAAAAAGAGAAAGGAGGAACGGAAGTGACTCAAAACTGTATAAGGCCGTAGATCGATAGACAAGTCAGGGCATCGCATCCATGAGTAATGTGGGTCTTTTCAGAGTGTGCTGTCTCCCTATATCTATTTTCAACAAGTGGTAGCCAGAGATTGGTGTATAGGAGGCTGGAAACAGCGAACATGCTCCACAGTGGAACTGTCTGTCTCCACTGCCTTCATGTACTTGTTCAAAATAGCAAAAATTTCATTGTTAAGGATCTGGTACTTCCTGATGCGGTCTGCCATCTTCTTCAGTGGCTGTGAAGAAGAAAATAGTGAACAGGTGAATTGCTGTTATTCAAGCAACTGGACAACATTAAAGACGAAAACACATGGTGGGTACTTAATTTTTGCAACAGCTACTGTGCACGTACCACATTTTTTATGATCTCATCCTTGCCATCTTGCCTTTGAACTTTAAGCAGGTGGTAGCAAAAGTCAAAGAGATCAAAACGACGCTGCTGGCCCAACAGAACAATGACAGCACAGCCGGCCCAGTTCAGGCCATCGCCAAAGCACTGCCTAAAGGACAAGGCACACAAATTATGCTACACTTCTTATTTACTGTCATTAATTACAATTGTGTGTGTGAGGAGTATTCCAAAAGTAACAAAATAATCATTGCAACAGGCCAATTGAGGTAGCCATGTTCCCTCTACATTACTGCTATAATCTCACCAATAGTAACGTATTATAACTATTTTTTTACCTTGTGATATCCAGACAATCAGCGCTTATCTTATCCCCAGACAAGCCACCTGCTTGAATTGATTCAGTGTCCAACTAGAATTTTTAAGTCATCGACATTTCACTTCACTCTGCCACTGCCACTGAGGTTTCTGTTTATATCCTACTTTTGTACACATTGGAATGCACTATCATTGGCTGGCTTCTCAATCACATTTGATGCATCACTAGATAAAATAAATGCCAGTCAATACCTTTGTATCATAAAGCAACACGGTATGCCAATGTACGGCACCTACCAAGTGTAAAAATAACTTTGCATTACATTTTTAAGGAACCGAGATACCAAAGTCGGTGACTCTGAAGGCTCAAAGGAGTGAGGTTTTTCAGGAATGAACACCCTCGATAATAATACTGTTAAGGCAACCGATCACTAACCAGTATTGTTAAGAGTCACAGTATCATTAATGGCTTATCAATACTCATCCATCACGGTGTGCACCCTGTAGTACCACGGAACACAGTGACAGTGCCCCATATTATATTTATTTCACAGATCACCAAGCTGTTTTGTGTATGTTGTTTTTCTTGTAGTGTTTTTCATGATATAGTTTTGTTTGTGTTTGCACATTGCCTCCGTCTGACATGGAAATTACATTCTCAACGCCGAGTGGCTGTCGGCAACAAGGGATGGACTGGGCAGACGTGGGCCGGCGCAATATATTGACAGCACCTTCCAGACAGACTGCCGATGCCCATCTTTGGTATTCAACGGTGTCTTTTTGGCATATTGACATTCATAAATCCTGTGTTACTCACTCTGCTGTGAACTCATGAGTGCCCACTGGAATGCAATACACAAACTGCATTGCACTCCAGAGGCGGTGGAACTCCATGCACTCATCCACATGCATCACACCGTTGGTGGGAGGAGGCCCGCGCCACACTCCGTCTTGCAAGAAGCTGCGGATACGCGTCAAGATGACCTCAAACATTGAAAGGCCGCAGCACAGGCGTTCTTTAGTCAGCAAATCTCCCTCACGTGCGATGGCAATTTGCTAGCAGAAAGACAAGACAATTTAATAAAATACATTCAACTTTGAATATATCAAAGAGTTTGCACTGGCATAAAAATACCTGAGGGGTTCCAAGCCTCTCAATTAGAGGCACCAGGTGGAGAGGCGCGTACTTTGCTTCCAGTCTTTTCATCCTCACTTCAAGACGCTCTCCCTCTACACATTACATAAACATTTGTCATGTCAAAAAATAATAACCGGTTCAATTTGAATGATTTTTAACAAAATATACCTTTGATGTATACTCTTGGGAGAATGTTTTGGAAGGGGGCAGCATGAAGAAGGTCACAAACTTCCTCTTGTGACTAATATTAAAAAAGGTCAACAGGATAAACTTGTATGAATGGGTTGTGATGCTTAAAAATATTTGAAGACTTGTGTAGCATGCAGGTAAACTATGAAGAGATGTTAATTTCTCATTCATCCTCCAAACTCTACTATCCAAAGTTTGTGCATGCTGTGTTAGTTAGATGTCTACATATCTGACAAATGTAATGCCCTTCGCATGTTTTGTGTGTGTGTGTGTGTGTGTGTGTGTGTGTGTGTGTGTGTGTGTGTGTGTGTTAACGTGTGTGTGTGTGTTTGGAAGTTCAGACAACAATAACATTTGGGTGTCAGTATCACTGTCTAGATCAGACGTGGGCAAACTACGGCCCGCGGGCCACATACGGCCCGTTAGGCTTTTCAATCCGGCCCGCCGAACTTGCCCAAATTATAGTACAGTGTCTAAAACTCATGACAAAAAGCTAGCGAACAACAGGGCAGACAACTGAAAAGTTGCCTGCCCCATTTTTCACAACTTGAAGCAAAATGAAACCAATCCCATTAAAAAAACATTGTCACTAAGTATAAAGTTTTTTTTAAAAATCAAGAATGCACCAACTACAAATGCTACCTTGCTTAATTTACGGCAAATGCGCATAGCTGTAAATTTTGCTACAGTAGTCGATTGCCATTGTGGTGCACAATGCAACGTTTGCATTGCTTCCTACGAGCCACTAAGCCCCTTTCATAAGTCTCACGTACACTTTACAGTCACGGTTTAATGTAAATTTACGTTTTGTAGCGTCACATATGTTGTTAGCTTCTTTTGAATCTTTCTTCTAGTCTTAGGTTCTTTGCATCTATTTTGGAAAATGACATGCAATTGCACGACTTTGTAACGCATGCGAAAGTCCGGAAGAAAGAAGCAGGCTTCTGATTGGCTGCCGAGCCGAGTATGCAAATTTCAACTGCAGGTAGTCTACGTTTGTGTGCTCGGCGACGGTACAGATGTTTTGTTAGTGCGTGAAGGCGAGAGCGTCAGTGAGGAGTTTGTTGAGCGCGCGGTCAGGACAAACCATCTATGATTTGGCGGAATTTAACACAAGTAGGTATTATTGAGCTTGAATATTTCGTTGTGTAATAATATGTTTTGAATGTTGAAAGTGATTCCATTTTTCAATAAATGTTGATTTCTTTAACTTTGCCCCTCCAATGAAAACCTATTAAAAACAGACGCAATCTTGATAAATCACAGTGCATATGTTATTTTAATCTATTTCCATTTCCTCCTCCAAGTATCTGCGAAATAGTATGTAAACGCCATATTCCTTGAGACAAATTTACCTGATCAGGGATATCTTTCACATTTGAAAGACAGTTAATAAATCGGGGTCTTACTGTGCTATGAGGTTTGTACACACTACATTTAAAGGACAACCGGCACCATTTTTTTGTGTTTCCCACTGACATCAGAAAAACGTTTTATAGCATCTAAAATACCCAAAACAGGCATTCTGATATTTTTAGTTAAATGAAAAACACCAATAAAAATGACTTCAAAATGAATCCGGAAATGGCCAGTTTCAGAAGGTCCCACCCCCTTGTTCGTGACGTCACGCCAAGACGTCTTGCCTTGCTCGAGAATCAAAACAATGGCTTCAGATTCGGAGAAGATGTTTTCTTGTTCTTGTTCTTCTGAAGAGGAAAGCATAAATGTTTGCAATTGATTCTAGGAGTCCTCCTATATCAATTCGAGCCGTCAAGGACAGAAATGTAGCACCCAGAAAAAGCAGAAGATTGCGCCCAAGCTCCGTTGGAAATGGGCTGATTTGTCAGCTGGGAATTTGTGTCAGCGAATATCAAATAGTTGTCTTGGTGCAACACACAACGATTCACCATGGCGTTATTTATGTGTTTTCCTTCTAATTTCACCATCAACACGGATCAACACGGATCAACATGGATCAACACGAAATTTTCAGACCAAACAAAGTACCCAAAATGCATTGTATGTCGCTTTCTCGGTCAGGGGCGGTCCAAACGTGACGTCACATGGGGATCGTCATCAACTCGAAAATAAGACTTCATGAATATTCAGCGCAAGTCTTAAACCGTAAACTATAGCTATATGCTGTGGAATCTTTGTAAAATACGCTCAGTCGAAGTCATTTGAAGTGATTTTATAGATTATGGACATAACTTGTTCGGAGTATTTCCGGCCCAAACACTCCCTCCAAATGCTCCTGGCCCGGCCCCTCTGTCAAATTTTAGAACCCAATGCGGCCCGCGAGTCAAAAAGTTTGCCCACCCCTGGTCTAGATAGCAGTGAAAATGTAAAACAAAAATATGGAATGAGTTGATGCAAGAGGGCCTGACACACAAGCTGAGTTCTAGCTTATCCTAAAAGCGGAAAAGTCCTTTCAAAAAGTTGTGATAATGGAACTATCGAAACTGTTTTGAAAGATTAATAATATATTTCAGCAAATCAGGGTGGTCATAACCTTTATGCAGATTTTAAATCAACTTTTACTCTTCTTTTAGCATGCGATGGCATTTATTGAAGGTGCATAAGCGAAACGAAATAAAACCCAAACGTTAAATAATGTCAAAGTGTGTGCATTTATGACAGGAGGAGTCATGCAGTAATAAAAGCAGGACACATGCCTCTATGTACATTAGGTATATTGAAATAAAACAGGATATCCACAGATGTCACCTATCTAAAAGGGTTAGTGTTTAATGCAAAAATTAGATGTTATGCAAACAAGACACATGCACCTCGGTCCAGAATACTTGCTCATCACATGACTGCAATAACAAGCTTCCAACAATGTGAACCAATTTTCTCCGTGGATGAAAAGCACATTGGGTTTCTTAAACAGTAGCTTGTTATTGTTTTATGAACCTTCACTTTGATCTCAGTTAAACCCACATTCATTTTTTCTAGGCCTGATATGATTTAAAACCACGTCATGCAAACACAGAAATAGAAAGAAAACACAGCAAGTCAAAGCAAAATGAGAGAAACGGAAAGAAAGAATTTATCTCAATGTTATTTAGACGGCTAGGAACAAAACCCAAGTCCTTACCACCTGTGGTTGATGCCAGCGTGTAATGAGAAATAGAATCATAATTTCAAGATTAAACTCACTGTAGCACTCAGAATGGGGCCTGAAAGACTCTGTGATAGCTTTCATTTTCAATCAAGTAAAAAACCTTTTGCCCCCACACTAATGACAAAACAAATATGCAGTCCCGTCTGGGGGATATCATAATACCATCTTAAACTGTCATGTCAGAAGCAGAGTTGTGATTTTACCAGAGCTTGCTCGATGAGCAGGCAGAAGAGAATGGCGTTCCCCACCTCCCTTAAGCTCTGGAAGACATCTGTCTTCAGCTCGGCATACTCAATTATATCCTTGAGCTGATGGTGGAAGAACTCCAAGATCCCTACAATCAAAGAAGGATGGAAATCTTGCTGTCGGCTCAATATTTTTATGACATAAATTACAAATAAATATTTTCTCCACACACGCTTAAAAATTAATGAGGTGTTTGGTACAGTAAAACGGTATACATGGTTACATAATATACTTTTACGGTATACATGGCAAACTCTTCTAACCTTGCGATGTTGAATCATTGAATCACTCACCAGGGGAGCCATATTCATGGCGGGGCAGGCGGCAGATTTTGGGCATGACTTCAATGAGTGTTTTTACGTACTGCAAAATTGTGCCCTGTAACTGAAGGGACACAAAGATGAACCGGGACACAAAGATGAAGTCATTTTGAGAGTCCACAAAAAAAAGATGGTGGGAACACGCTAACGATGGCCCAGGGGAAAATAACAAGGAATACCAAGCTCTTGACAATCTTGAGCAGCTCCTCCATCACAACAGCAATTCCTTGGTAACCAAGAAGACGACAAATGGTCTTGAAGTGAGGTGGGCCAACAAAGTTCCTGTACGAGCTGTATATGTGAGAGTAGGCAATGTTCAGAGGCTAGGGAGAAAAGAGGCAACAAAGAAAGGATCAGTGTCACTCGGCAAACTACATACAGACTCTTTCAATCTTTTTGAAAATTAAATTAAATGTATGTAAGACAAAGGCACACCTTGGACCCATACAGGTAATAAGGCTGCACGTTAGCTGGCTTGTCTCTCTGGGGCTCCTGGGTGAAAGGAATAGCCGTGCGTACAAATCTGAAAATAAAACAGACTCAAAACAGTTCAACGCTTTACCATTCAAAAACCGCATACCTGCAAGCAAGGACATACCGGTTCGTGGATCCGTTGTAGCAATAATTAGGGAGGAAATCAAAATTGAGCTCCCAAAAGACATGAAGCGTAATTCGGCCATAGGGAGCTGAAACGTTGTGATTGGCCTCACGGAACATTGCATCAAAGCTGTCCAAGGTCATGTGCTTGGACAAAAGCCGGTGGGTCAGTCTATTGATCTCCAGAAGCCACTCCAATTCCTGATGTCCCAAGTGCGACACAAAGGCTTGCCTTTAAAATCGGTAGCGAAAGTTGAGCTATTACCCCGGGGTACGATATGTGATCTTTACCACAATAGATGTTAGATCCTCGCTTTCAAAGCGGCTGATGGCATGATCCAGAGACTTGTACATGGCAGCAGAGATCCTCTGGGTGATAAGACGGTTCAGGTCAATGGAGCGACCCAGAAGCTGTAGCGCACAGAAGGAACGGAGTGAATAAATGAATACGATAACTGCATGGTTATATATTCAAATTGTTTTTAGTACCTGCACATGTCTCTGTTTAAGCAAGGTCTCATAGCGGTTTGAAGGGGGGTACGGTATAATCACCCCATAGTTTTTACACTCTGCACGGAAGCGCTTGTCAAGCAGGACACTGGGGGTAAGGGGCCCAAAAAAAACTCTTTATTGTTGCAAATTATTGTTCATAATCAAACTGAATTGGGCCAATTCACACTTCTTACCTTCCAGCCATTGCTTTATAGTATGCAAATATCTGGTCAGCCAATTTGTAGACAAACTGATCAAAGCAAAGGTTGACCTGTGAAGAAGGAGTAAACACTTTTATGACAAGAAACGTAAATTGAGTATACCATTAGACATTACCTCGGCCTCAATTTCATCATAAAGGAACTGCTTCTTGAACTTAGTAAGAGCATAGTAACCACTGTCATTGTACAAATCCAGAGGATACAGCACATACCTAGATGAATGAACAAAGAGTTAAACACAAACCATTTGGTTCGAAACACAATCTGACTTGATGAAGTCGGACTCACTCCATCATTGAAGGTTCCTTGGTCTCCAGGATGTGATCAGTGAGAATCCACGGCATAGACATCTCAATCGGGAACTGGATTCTTCGACCCATTGTTAGCTCAAGGAAGAACTCTCTAAACCAGAGTTGGGACAGGTCACAACACTGCTGCAGGGCCTCTGGACATTCAAAAGACATAACAAAGGAGGCATTTCTTCAAATCAATACAGACACATATGGTCGAATCATTTTGTTTGTCATTCCCACATTGTGTTATGTCAAATTTGTCAGCATTATAGCCATTCACACAATTAATATAAAACATAGTGACACACAAACATTACCAAAAGGAACGCAAAGAGAATATGGTATGTCAGGAAGACCTACTGCGGCATTATGGGGCCAAAGTGTTTTCTATTCATACTGTAGAACATTCGTAAGGTCAGAAGTCAGAGACAAGAGCCTCTGACTCTCAATCCTGGGTTGAGTACTTCCCAAATGTGTTCAAGGTCAAACTTGAAGTCAGCAAATCATCCGACCGGAAGAAATGAAAAAAAAGAGCCTTTCTCAAACTGATCACTCAGAGTTGGGCGCATACGAGTGTCCAAAATGGTAAACCGAATAATCGCGATTCAGGGGGACCGAGGGACAATGACCTCAACTTTCTGCACAGACATCTGATTGATGTCTGTGCAGGGAGATTGTCCTCACCACTGAAGTTGAGCAAGTGTGTGAAGAAGAAGGACTGTTTGTGGAAGTCTTCTATAGCTATCACAATGGGTCCATCCAGACTGCTGCGCAGGGTCTTTTTAGAGCCACTCTTGTCTGCAATCAATGACTCCAACATAGTGCGCACCATGTACAGCTGTTGGGAACACAAAGAGGGGCAATGAAGAAGAAAGAAGATACACGCTAGGCCATTTAATGAGATCGAAAATAAGACCAACTCTATTGTGATATTATACTGAAAACAATTTTAAGAGTGCAGATTTGTGTTCTTGCTCCAATTGTAATCATAGTCTTGATGAAAATTGAAACCACCAGGCGCAGTGTCAATTCTGGTATTATTTCTGTATTTAACATGTAAAAAAGACACACTATATTGTTGGATGCAGTCATGATAAAACTAGGGGGATGCCTTCCTAGCAATAACATCCCCCTTGCAATAACATTCAAAGATTTGGAACTGGTGCGTGCATAAGTATTATTAGACCACTATGGGAGAAAATGTAAGATCATTGGACATTCTTTGAGATTAATTAAATAACACAGGACTTTCCCTGATTGCATGTTGTGTATTCATTTCAGTTTCTTGTATTGATGATAACTTCAGTGAAACTTACTTGTGTGCTCGAAGGTCCCACAGCTCTGCGTGGCACCTTAATATCAAAACCACCTTTGGGGTCCTTCTCCCCCCTCAGACACGGATCATTTGGCGGTTCCCTTGCTCCTTCCCAGTCACAAACAGTTTTTCGAATGGCTTGAAGAACGCTGAATAGGAAGAAAATGGGCAGATATTCACAAGACCAGGTTGTAGGTTGTACTGCTGAACAAATGTTCTGTATATACCTAATGAGGACATTCTTCTTCTTGCGCACGGCTTGGCGCAGAGGCTCTCTGAGGGTCATCTGGGCAAAGTCCTGCAGTGCTGCATAGATGGTATTCCTGATTGCCTGATTAAACACGGACTCCATTCGGCCCATCAGGACCTGATTATACATAACGACATTAAAATGAGTACTAGCATCACACTTATACAGGGAAGAAAGTTTTGAATCGGTATCAACAAAAGATAAGAGTTGGTTTATGTATCAGAATCTGAGAAGATCCATATGTACTCTATACAAAAGGGCAAAAAGGCCATGCAAAAACCTTCCGCGGTTTTTCGCACCTGAAGCCCTTTAATCATGGCAATCACTTCCACCAGCGCAAACTTCTCCTCACTGGTGTAATTATATCGTGTGGCTCGTTCATACTCCTCTGCTGTGCCCGGACAGTCCTTGTTACAAAATTTATCTGTAGGGTGGACGAGTTTCCATGAATACTGAAAGAACCACAAAGGGTAGATTATTTGGAAGGTGCTTTTAAAAATACACATCCACTCACCGGTGGCTTCTAACACGTCATGTACACACACATGCTACAATCCAAGAGGAGATTAAAAAGTACTACTTACAACTTCCATGACATGTGTGCTCCACTTGGACAACAACTGCAGACCCCTCAGTGAAAGGTCAAAAAGCTCTCTGTACTCCTCATCTGATTTCTGACTGTCCAAGCCTGAGCCCGTCACTACTTCGCTGTTGCTATAGCGCGCCAACTCAGAAATAAAGCGAATGTGGTCCTCTCTGATCTGGACCATCTGCTCACATAAGTTGTACTGTGGCGAAATACTGCTCTGGGTGCACGTCCACCTGTGTGGGGAGTGACAATGGTTCAAGAATGAACAGAACCTGTTCATTTGAAAGTGTTTTTCATGGGTTTCTTACTTGGACTTGTTTTCCTCGTAGTGAGCACTTGTCTCAATATAGCGGGACAACTCTATCTGCATGTCTCCAAAGAGTGGCACCACTTGAAGCTTCAAAGCACAAGAAAGAAACTCTCTTCTGTTACGGTTGACTTTGGACAAAGTGAATACCGTAGTTTTAAGACTCACTTTAAAGAATTTGTCAATCTTGCTCAGGTTGATCCTCTTTTTGGCATCTAGTTTGTAGATATTACTCACATTCCCATCCATCAGGTAAAGGCCAAATCCCATCACCTGACACATAGACGTACATACATGTTATTTGAAGGTGGTGAAAGACAACCGCCAACCTCAAGTGCATGACTACATTCAAACGGCTGGTAGGAAAACATTCAATATGTGTACCTTGAGAAGCATGTGTTTCTCACTCGGAGTCAAATACATCTTGTTCTCATAATAATCTACACAGATGTTGACAATGTCAGCCAAAAGTTCCTCGTAACCTGGTATCACTTCTAGCTGTTGGTGCAGGCACTACACAAACACACAACAACAGAGGGAGCACACGCTGTAATATTCAAAGTTTATAAATAGTCACGTACAATTAGACATACACACTTTTTTTTGCAAAAATGGGATAGGGCATATAAACCAGTAACAAACCTGAGTGATCCTGTTGTGGTTGGCTAAGAACATGGACAGATTCTGAGATTCCTGGATGGATTGAGGGTCAGCCATCTTCCTCAGGAACTGAGCAGCCCTGAAAACAGTCTGACACATTAACCAGTGTCGCTTTTGGAAAAGCTAAAGCAGGAACGAGAAAGCTTGCACGTATGTATAGCACGGCACCTTTTGTAAGCAGAATGATCATTCTTTACGCTACACTTCATGTTTTTCAGTTCATCCAATACAGCAAACATGTTGATAAATTTGCCCAAAGTGAGTAGATAGGCCTCAGAAACAAAGTCTTTCCTTCTCTCAGCATGGCAGAGACGCTTGACTTCGCTACAGAAACGTTCTATGGCTTTCCGCTGAAGAAGAAAAACACATTGAAACCCATAAATAAGACAATATTTACAGGCATTTACTCTGATGGAAAGCAATAGATATAATTGTAGATGTGCATCCTTGAGACACTTGTGCCCTTATAGTTGCTCAAATTATCACTTCAAATGTCTTACTTGGAAGTACATAAACTTCATGAGCTTGGTGACTTCTGGCTCCAACACCTCCACTGTTTTCTCGTAGATCTCAACTCTGTTGGGTTGCTCGTTGCATTTCACCTAATAAACACCAGAGGGCGTAGTTACATATCTTGCCATTCTAACTAATACGCATATTAAATACATTGCGAGCATTTAAAATTGAGCGCCAATTAATTCAGGACCACAAGATAAATTGCGGCACTAAAAGAGGAACTCAGTGAAATATAAATCCTTCTTTTGTGTATTTTTTTTTGTTTCAAAGTGTTCTTTGGTTTCTTGATGTTCGTGCTGGCAGCCATTATAATAATACATTTAATTTCCAAGCGGCTTTCAGAACACCCAAGGACACTTCTCAATTGTAAGAACAATACACAGAACAATAAAATCATGTAACAGCAACTGTAAAAAGCTAAAAGAAGCTAAAAATAATTGCGGGCGAGCAGCGGCAGTCATTGAAAGGGGAACTTGTGGGTTGAACATGACAATACAGAATAATATACACCACAGTAGATTTCACAGTAAAGTCAGTGAAGTCAAAATAAATTGTGAGTCTCCCAATCAACATGTATCGATATCTAAAAATTACCTGCGGAATGGCTCGAGAGCAGCTTCTCCAAGTGTAAAGCATAACAGCATACTCATGTCCTTCCTCCAGCATTTCATTCTGCACAATGTGTCAAAGTAATAATGTGTTATTTCAACAGTGTGTTCCTCAAGCATGAAAAAAATGCTAGTCATTAATAATCACCCATCACGATACTAATAAAATAAAAATGTCCTGTAAACAAAGCTAATGACTATTACAATTTAGACCTCTTCAAAATTGACCTTTTTCTTCAAACAAATTGGAACTGATATTATTCCCAGTCTCCAAGGTCTAAATTAGCTAAATATACCAGTTATTGTGATCTTGGACCTTGGCTATGCCTGCCTCAAGAGCCATGCAATTTAATTGTTGAGGTTGATGCTATAGCATTGAAAGTGGTACCAAATGAAAGCTAATTTTCTTGCATATGGTAGTAACACATGAACACCTGTGTTAATTTTAATTAGTTTTAATGCACAAACATATATATTTTTTATGTTTGGAAAGGATGCCATCATATAATACATAACTTTATCTCAAAAATGTTACTCTTAATGCATGCATATAATTTATTATCACTAATTATGTTTTGTCTCTTCATTTCAGATTGTAAGTGAAAGCTGATTTGTTAAGATTTGTGAACTGCTGACAACATGGCATCTGGAATACAACTACGCTGTGGGAAAGTGGTCAGCGAAACAAGTGAACGGGATGAACCAACTGAAAAGAGAAGAAAGGTCATTCAGTGATGTGTATCTCATTCGGCAACCCAGCTCCAGCATCAGAGGCTCTCAACTTCCTACTAATCGCCAGGTGTTCCAGTATTTCCTGCATTTGAGGAATGATAATCCCAACAGTGACAATAGGTCTTTAGCCCATGATACAGTGGATGTCGTTTTGCCATTCTGGAATATGGCAAGGATTAAAACACTAACTGGACCAAATGCAGTCAATCGTTTCGTGATCCTCCATGAAAAGTACAGGAAAATTGTTAAAAACAAGGGAAGAAATAACAAACCAGAGGAAGAGAAACAAGCTAACTTTCTGAAGGACTTCGACAAGTTAATTGATATTGGAACAAAGGATGTTGTGGAGGAGATAAGAAGCAACAGGCTGCTCACAAAGGAGACCAAGGAAGAGGACGTCAATTTCTACTTGGACCAACAAACCAATCGCCTGGCAACACATGTGAGGTCATGATAAGGTGTTTGAGAAGAAGTCTAGAGAGAAAATCTTCCGAGAAGAAAGGGAAGAGAGAATGTTATCATAAATGACTGCTGCAGCAGCAGAAGTTGGGAAAATTTCAAGTGATGAAGACCCAGAGAACAGTCAAGGCTCTCGTACTAGTGAGGGTTCAGAATACACTGAGACAACACCAAGCTGTTCATCAAAACCAAGTACGATAACCTTACACTTTCCACACTCAGTTATGACCAGTGAAGAGATTTGTAGCACCGCAGATCGGTTGTCACTCTCTGACAACCAGACTACAGCCATTGTGTCTGCAGTGTTGGAAGGCAGGAGGCGCAGATCTTGATGACTTTGTTATATCAGCCTCTACTACAAGACGAGATAGGATAAACACTCATCATAATTTGTGCCAAAGTTACATGAATAAATTCAAACAAAGTCTGCCAGATTACTGCACACTACACTGGGATGGAAAACCTCTACGGGATGTTCTTGGTGAAAGATACCCAGTGGAAAGTCTTGCAGTGCTCGTCTCTGGTACTCCATAGTATGAAGAAGGGAAGCTGCTTGGTGTGCCCTTCATAGAAGGTCCCACAGGAATCCAACGGTGTAATGCTACATTGGAAATGATAGAAACATGGGGTCTCACAGACAACATTGTAGGCTTGCTATTTGATACCACAGCAAGCAACAGTGGCATCAACAAGGGTGCAGCGAAGCTTATTGAAGAAAAACTAGGCAAAAAGGTATTCTACTTCGCTTGTCGCCATCACATATCAGAGGTAATAATTGGAAGTGTATGGGAGGCTGTGTTTAGCAAGGGCAAGAGTCCTGACAACCCAATGTTCAGCAATGTGAAAGAGAAGTGGGACAAGTTGGTTAAGGACTGCTGAAGAGTTCTGGGCCTACTTGAACAAGACTTGAAACAGAATAAGACAAGCACAATTGCAGTCTTAAGCAATTTCCTTGAGGAAGCAAGTCCGAGGGCAGATTACAGAGAGGTGGCAGAGTGGTGCCTGATCCTGCTTGGTGGGGAACCTCCTTGAGGTATTCACTGGGCTAAGCCAGGTGCCATTCACCAAGCCCGCTGGATGGCCAGGAACATTTACTGTATGAAGATGCTCATGTTTTCCAAGGAACTAAAATGCAACACGGACACTATCTTCAAGCTGGAGAGGATGAACAAGTTCCTGGTATTATTCTACACCAGCCACTGGGTGACCACCACATCTGGATGCACCTATCCATGACCTCCAGCTTATGAAGAACATGCTGCAATACAAGCAGCATGACTATGAACTGGCAACCTCTGTTCTTAAGAAAATGAACAACCACCGCTGGTATCTGACCCAGGAACTAGTGCCATTCACCTTGTTCAGTTCACATGCCAGCATGACCAAGTCGGCAAAAGAGAAGCTCGCAGTCAAGCTGTCAGAAACAGAGAAACCTGAGTGTTTCCTGTCATCGAGGCAGCTACAGTTCTCACAGACATGGTAGGGCCAGAGTCTCACTTTCTTTTGACTTCACTTTCTTCGAGTGAAATGTGACTGGCTCACTACTCCTGCTGACACCTGGGAAGATAATGACAGCTACAGGAATGCACAGAAGTTTGTGAGGTCAGTGAAAGTGACCAATGATGTGGCTGAGAGAGGTGTGAACCTAATGAGTGACTTTGCAACTCAGATCACAACTGACCCAGTGCAAAGAAGCTGCTTACGACAAGTTGTGGAGTATCACAGTTTCAAAAAAGTCACATTGAACAAGTGATAATACATGTATTAGTAACATCCAATCTGACAGTTTCTTATGCAATATATGTGTCAGTGCAGTGCTATCATACTACCAAACTGATTTTTTTGTAGTGTCCCAGCTGTTTGTGCATTAAAATTTGCTAAAATTTACACGGGTGTTCATGTGTTTTATTGTGCTTACCACCATTTTAAGAACATTTTATTAGCCTTCATTTGGTCCCACTTTCAATGCTATAGCATCAACCTCTGGAAAGCTACAATGAAAATAAGGACATAATATCCCAAATTTTGCAGCGTTTTTGAAGAACGTCAACAATAAAATTACATTGCTCTTGAGGCAGGCATAGCCAAGGTCCAATTTAGACCTTGGAGAATGGGAATAATATCAGTTTCCATATGTTTGAAGATAAAGGTCAATTTTGAAGAGGTCTACTTATTCCATTAACAAGTGAACTAAAACAGCCTCAACATATTTACACGAAAACAGCAATGTGGATTTATCAAACCAATACAAACAGCTGAGCAATTGTTTTGCTTGTAGTTTGTCAGTTGCACAGATCATTTTGACAAGTTATTGTTGAAAATTTTATTGTGTGCAGGTTTGTATGTAATCTCCAATGTCTTCATAACAGCACGTTCTTCTCAGATGAGTAACATGCTCCACAATGAATGGCCACGTATTATTAATATTTTAGCAGAGGAACATTCCATTCAGAAATGCCCTCCATTCAGAAATAGGTGAGACAAGTTTCTCAATCCCACTCGTTCTATCATCCTCAAAATAGACTAGCTTCTGCCAAAGTCACACTTGTTGATGAAATAGACTTGCATATAGCACAACTTCCCCTATTTGTTAGTCGTTTCACACTCGTCCCCCTCGCAACATTATTCATGGAGGAGGAAGTTGAATGGAACTATGCTCTGTTGTAATTTTTGGCTGGACTAAGAACCAAAGAGTTGGCCGTACTAATCCAAATGGCAGAGCAGTCATATTGAACCATTTGAAAATACAAAGCAGGTCTCACCATACTGGAGTGGACTGTAGCTTGCTCAATATAACGAGCAATGCCAGTCACAAATGCATTCCTATCTTCAAAGTTGGTATCAAAATTGGCCTGGAGACAAAGGGAGAAATTACTGAGGACAGGAATATACATTGACACTTGCTGGACAGGTGAGAGTCTAGGTGGGTTTTACCTGGTACATGATGGAGGAGGGAGGGGGTTCAATGCATGGCTGCTGGTCTGGTAGGGGCAGCTCCTCCAACAGGTCCACATTGGACAGGGCATCTTCAAGCGTCACGTGGGTCGTCATGGTTACAATGCCTCACTCACATCACACTTAAATCTGAACAATGAAAGCAGAACATGAGATGAATAACGATTAAATAGGCAGAAGAATGATGGCACTTGAGTAAAGGAGATGTATTCTGCAACTTGCCTACCATACTGTATCTGTGACGTGCTTTTGCCAAAATACCCAAAGCAACAACCAACAAATGCAGAATATGGCTTTTTTTTACAATGACAAGGGCCTCAGGAACGACTGCCACAAATGCATCCATCTCTACAGTGTGGCCACCGTCTCTCCGCAATTTGTTTGGGGACTGACTACCACCATCGCTAGTAACTGTCTGAAAGGATAGCAAGCATGGACATCAGAGACTTGTGTTGAAGGAAGTTCTTACATTCCCCGCATTGCCTGGAAAGGAAACAAAAAGGTTTCCAAAGGCTGCTCTACTGCGTAGTGATGCTTGTCAGTGAATTTGCCTCCTGTGACAAGAGGAGGGACTGAGAAAGGTCCTGTAGTGCAATTCTGTAACTAGTTGAATTCTGCGTTGATTTCGTGCGTGGGCATCTACCGGTTTTTCAGGAAAATTTTGGTCTCCATATCCAATTTAAAGCACTGGGACCTGCAGCTAATAATACCAAGTGTCTGTAGAAATGTTTATTTATGGCTGAATTTAGCTGCTATGATGTTTAAGCAGGTGCATTTTGTAGACCAGAAATCACCAGAAATTAAAGCAATTATATAATAAGCAAGTCTAGGTATGTCAATTTGTTATCTAAACATCTTTGTCTCTGTCCTTGTGCCTGCATCTGTATCATCCCCCTTTTAAACACAGACATTCACAGCAATACAATTCTAAACTAACCAGGAAATGTTTTTTTTTGTCGAGGAAAATCTACATGAAGACATTCAATGAGAAATATGGGAAACGTTGTGACACGTGTCCATTGAAAAATGATTTTGTGTACTATACAGTATACTGTTCGTTTCCCATTATGCATGTACAATCACAATGTCTTGATCACTGTTAGAAATGTAGAGCTTCTCTTCAGAAAGTGCAATGAGCACTTGCCCTCTTTTTCTCATGACAATCACCAGCACAACTGAAGCAGCATGTATAAGCTCTTAATGCTCATCATGGGTCTTTGGAAAATGTGTGTTTACATCAGACCGGGCAGACAAAGTTGACAGGGCCAATAATCGGATTAATATGCACAGCCGGAAGCGAAAAGAGGAGTGAAAGAAATGTGCCAGGATAAACAATTATGTGTGACTATACTTTGACTCAGAGTTTATCCTTGTCCAATGGTACAAAGTACTGCAAAACACAACTGTGGTAACATATAGAGTCGAGTGAAAATTCACACCCAAATTTACACTGTCACTAAGTGGGAACCGATCGCATGATGCCCGCACACGAGTCAGGTGAGTCCACGACTACACCATTAGAGGCCCTACATAAACTCAAATGTAGGTCCTTTACATTCATTTTACATGTGTTATTAAGTTTCAAAGTAATAATGCAGTTGTTCCAAATATAAAATAACAATGTGATATGAACACACAATTGCATATCCTGCCCATATACGTATATTACAGTTTAATAGTCCAAACACAGCCATTTAAAGCAGGAGTTGGCTGAATAAACTTTCTCACCCTATACATTATTGTGTGTGTGTGTGTGTGTGTGTGTGTGTGTGTGTGTGTGTGTGTGTGTGTGTGTGTGTGTGTGTGTGTGTGTGTGTGTGTGTGTGTGTGTGTGTGTGTGTGTGTGTGTGTGTGTGTGTGTGTGTGTGTGTGTGTGTGTGTGTGTGTGTGTGTGTGTGTGTGTGTGTGCATGCGTGCGTGCGTGTGCGTGCGTGCATGTGTGTGTGTATACATAGCAAAGGGCCTCCCTCTTCGTAATAGAGTTTATATGGGCTATTGGTTGATTTTGTGTTTTTTGATGAACTGTATTGATGAACTTTTTTTGCAAAGGTTTTAAGAATTAAAAAACATCTTTATGAGAGAGGAACCAGAAATTATGTTTCCTACACTAAATTGCATTGCATCAAGAGGTCGAAAGAAATAAAATCATCTGGAGATAGATACATTTTTGAGTACAGTGTACATCTACTGGGCTATATAAATCATTGGGATTACAGATGCTCTGTAGCCCCACGAATCCTCAGTCTTACGAACCGCACACTTCCGGGAATAGCGCCTCTACTCATGAAAGTATCAGTCAAAAGGTGTGAGGAACAGACACTGCAAACAAAAACAGCTAAATGAAACCAAGATAACAAGGATAACATCCTTAAACGCCAGTAATAAATATATGTACTGTATTGTTAAATTCATGGCTCTCTGAGAATGAAAATAAAAACTAAATATAATTACGAACAAGGATGTTGATCTGTCGTGCAGAGAACTGAGGCTGTGTCTGTTATCAGGCACTCATCAAGAGGACACAGACTGAGTGAAAGTGTGTCAAGTGTAGGGTGGCACGACTGAATGGAATCCCCTGCCCCGGGGTTGACTTTGTCACATTGATTCATGCTCACCAAACAAAACCAATCTAGAGCATTTCAAAACCCATGTTCCAGCAAAGTCTGCGAAGTGTTGGCTCGTGTCACCTGATCACATCAATGACGCGTTTTTATTTTAGACCATTAACAATTGCCACCACAAGCTTGTGTGAAAACAAACCTGGTTCGCATGACCAACTTTCCCATGTAGGAGAAGGGATGAGGGCAAAACAAATCAAAATCATCATGGTATGGAAAGGAAGTAAAAACGAGCAGGCAACATTGACCCTAAAACCGAGAATGTGTGTGTTTTGCCTAGTTTTGTTTTGTTCCTGGACTTAAAATCTGATTTTGCAATTTTTTGAATAAATGTTTATGTACTTCCGGACAATGTGCTGGGTAAATCTATTTTATATGGGAGTAAATTTAAAATTCGGTTCCAAGTGCTCTTCCAGAACACTTTCTTTGAAATACTGCCATTGGTCAACGATACGCAAAAAAAAAAAAAAATGTTCACACACATAGATCGCAAGATAACGCAGTTTTTTTTTTTTTTTTTCTGTTTTTATTTTTTACTTCAATGTCACCTTACAGGCTCCATATTGAGGTGTATGCAAGGAATATGCATTTGCTTGTGGTTTACAATTGTGGAGTGCAGTTGTTAATAAGAGTCACTCTTTTATTGGTGTAGTTTTGCCCATTTTTAAGCAATATGTGATAGAAACCTGTTTTAGCTTAGCATCTCAATACCCAATTGTGTTTCATTTTTATCAATACTTTCCTGTGATGGAATTTTATGAATGCATGACATTTTTGTAATGTGGATTTTATAATGTATGGTTTTGCTCTCCAATTGGATGTGATGGTGATCTTTAGAAGAACTCCAATTAATAAAAATGCCCAATTTTTAGTGTGTCAAAATCTACGGTTGCCATTGGCTGGCAACCAATTCAGGGTGTCAGTAAGCGAATACTGGATGTCATTTGAGCATCAGTCACAGGCCTGCAGGCGTGTCACCATGAGAGCAGTGGAGCCTTTCCAATGGTGACACCTCGCTCACTCTCACATCCATGCTGAGCATAAAATGAGGAGTCATATATCAACTATTTTATGCAACACCCTGGCGGGTTTTCCTCCATTTGAGAAGCTGGTGAAAAGCGTGTGGCCTGCATCACTCATCCGTGCACTTGCCACACTCTCATCACCGCACCCATCTCAAAAGCTACGATGCCGCTGGAAGCTAACGGGAATCCCGAGTGAGGGATAAATGAAAAAGAACCGTCCACTATCAACAACGCCCAACCACCTTTAATACACTAAATGTGTAAACGATGATAAATACCGATAACGATGCACTATGTGAGCAGGAAGTGAGGCAGAAAGGGAGCTCACATCACCAGCGAGCCCACGTTCATCTTCGAGGCTCCATCCATTGCCGAGTCGGCACGTACCTGCAAATCTCATCTCCGCCCGACAATACGGGAGGAAGGACCGACAGTGCAACGCCGATTTGACCTCTTCACCGCCTTGAACACGTCTTCAGATTCGACCGGTGCTCTCAATTTGCCCCAGAGCCTCACCAGCTATAATCCATCCGACACAAAGAGCAGAAAATGGCTGCAAGTGCAGTTTCTTAAAGGGACAGTCACTCTGGCGCCGACGTGATCAGTTTGACAGTGAGTCCAACGTGATGCTTCGCGGTCACCATCACCCGCACCCACTCACACAAAATCAGTTTAAAGCAGACTGCTGTACAAATGACAATGTTTAATATTGCAATACTAGTTTTGATAACTTGGCACAATGGCTTTTCAGCACACAAATAAGTTTTCATATTTTATTAATTTGAATTGAGTTTGCACTGACAAAAACATTTAGTTTTTAAGAGCGACGTCATATTGCTTGTTTTTTTTTTATCATTTTCTTATACAGTTAATGCTGTGAACTAAAATACAAAAAAAATCAAATCAGAACAATCGAAGAAATACACATTAGGTTTGTGTGCGTATGTGTGTGTGCGTGGGTGCATGTTCGTGCGTGCATGTGCATGTGCATGTGCATGCGCGTGAGTCTGGGCAGTGGGCAGTGGCAGGTCGGTTTGATCTGTGATCTGTGATGGGGTTAGGCGTCCCAGCCACCACGAATCTCCCTGTCGAAGTGAGCATGCCACAAAGACTGTAGGCTATTGAATGAAGGCCTGTCTGCCTACGCATGTAAAGCCAGGACCCAGCAGATTGCGCGGAGGAAACCACTAGACTGGTTCAACGGGCATGAAGGTGGACCCAGCAAAGCGTTGTACAGCGCAAGTGCGGCACAGTGAGACACGTAGAACACTGTGGTCATCCACGGCATCCCGACCCATCCCCAGCCGTCTTGACTCTAGCCCAGGGGTGGGCAAACTTTTTGACTCGCGGGCCGCATTGGGTTCTAAAATTTGACAGAGGGGCCGGGCCAGGAGCATTTGGAGGGAGTGTTTGGGCCGGAAATACTCTGAACAAGTTATGTCCATAATTTATAAAATCACTTCAAATGACTTTGACTGAGCGTATTTTACAAAGATTCCACAGCATATGACTATAGTTTACGTTTTAAGACTTGCGCTGAATATTCATGAAGTCTTGTTTTCGAGTTGATGACGATCCCCATGTGACGTCACGTTTGGACCGCCCCCGACCGTGAAAGCGACATACAATGCTATGGGCGTTGTACATACTACATTTAAAGGACAACCGGCACCATTTTTTGTTTTTGTTTCCCACTGACATCAGAAAAACGTTTTATAGCATCTAAAATACCCAAATCAGGCAGGCTGATATTTTTAGTTAAATGAAAAACACCAATAAAAATGACTTCAAAATGATAGTTTGAACACTACAACCCAATTTATTAACTTTCAAATGTGAAAAATATCCCTGATCAGTTAATAAATTTGTCTCAAGGAATATGGCGTTTAGATACTATTTCGCAGATACTTGGAGGAGGAAATGGAAATAGATTAAAATAACATATGCACTGTGATTTATCAAGATTGCGTCTGTTTTTAATAAGTTTCCATCGAAGGGGCAAAGAAATCAACATTTATTGAAAAATGGAATCACTTTCAACATTCAAAACATATTATTACACAACGAAATATTCAAGCTCAATAATACCTACTTGTGTTAAATTCCGCCAAATCATAGATGGTTTGTCCTGACCGCGCGCTCAACAAACTCCTCACTGACGCTCTCGCCGTCACGCGCAAACAATACACGTGTACCGTCGCCGAGCACACAAACATAGACTACCTGCAGTTGAAATTTGCATACTCGGCACAGCAGCCAATCAGAAGCCTGCTTCTTTCTTCCGGACTTTCGCAAGCGTTATAAAGTCGTGCAATTGCATGTCATTTTCCAAAATAGATGCACAGAACCTCAGCCCAGAAGAAAGATTGAAAAGAAGCTAACAACATATGTGACGCTACAAAACGTAAATTTACATTAAACCGTGACTGTAAAGTGTACGTGAGACTTATTAAAGGGGCTTAGTGGCTTGTAGCAAGCAATGCAAACGTTGCATTGTGCACCATGATGACAATCGACTACTGCAGCAAAATCTACAGCCATGCGCATTTACCGTAAATTAAGCAAGGGAGCATTTATAGTAGGTGCATCCTTGATTTAAAAAAAAAAACTTTATACTTTGTGGCAATGTTTTTTAATGTGATTAGTTGTCTCATTGTGCTTCAAGTCGAGAAAAATGGGGCAGGCAACTTTTCAGTTATCTGCCCTGTTGTTCGCTAACTTTTTGTCATGAGTTTTAGACACTGTTTGTACTATGATTTGGGCAAGTTCGGCGGGCCGGATTAAAAAGCCTAACGGGCCGTATGTGGCCCGCGGGCCGTAGTTTGCCCATATCTGCTCTAGCCACTGGATTCAGATCGGCTGGGACGAGAGAGTGAGGCAGATGACATTGCGCAACTCTCCTTCACTTTAATCAAACTCACACGCAAGTTATCTTCACCACCACTGAAGATGGCCATCTCTTGTCAGAGGACGAACACAATGTGTGTGTGTGTGTGTGTGTGTGTGTGTGTGTGTGTGTGTGTGTGTGTGTGTGTGTGTGTGTGTGTGTGTGTGTGTGTGTGTGTGTGTGTGTGTGTGTGTGTGTGTGACTGTGTGTGTGTGCGTGACTGTGTGTTTTGAATGTTTGCTTGAAATGTACGATGTAGCGATGTAAATTCAAACCATGTGACTGAATACAGGGCAATGAAAGTGCAAACGGGGTGATCCATCCATCCATCCATCCATCCATTTTCCGTACCGCTTATTCCTCATTAGGGTGGCGGGGGGTGCTGGAGCCTATCTGAGCTGTCTTCGGGCACGAGGCGGGGGACACCCTGAATTGGTTGCCAGCCAATCGCAGGGCACACAAAGACGAACAACAGTCACTCTCACACTCACACCTGGGGACAATTTGGAGCTCTCAGTTTGGGGGGAGCAGAGGACTACTCCCTGTGGCTCCGCTGATTGTTCCTATTATCCTGACTAATGACTGGCCTGGTTGCTCCACTTTCGGTATCACGTCATCAGCATTACTAAACCTATGTTGCCTAAGTTGCCTAGGCTGTTGTACGAACGACCCAAATTGAACCTCTCACCACCATATCGATGTAGTGAAGGATTTAGCTGTTTTATGAAAATTGCTTCTTTGACTCCCCTTTCAAACCATCTATGTTCTTTCGCTAAGATTTTAACCTCATTGTCGTGAAATGAGTGGTTGCTAGCTTTTAGGTGCATATGTACTGCTGATTGAGGGTATTATCCCTTCGATGATGATCTTTTTTTGAGAATTTGTTTCGTCTCCCCAATGTATTTGTTGGGGTAATTCGCTATATGAACATTTTTAAAAATCTTTTTGCATCGTTTATTATTATTATTATTATTATTATTATTATTATTATTATTATTATTATTATTATTATTATTATTATTATTATTATTAAAAGAGGGAATAGAAATAACTGCTAAATGTGGGCGGCCCGGAATGTTTAGCATGCAGAGGTCGTGAGTTCAAGACCCGGTCCGGCCTCCCTGTATGGAGTTTGCATATTCTCCTTGGGCCCGCGTTTTCTCTGGCACCTCCGGTTTCCTCTCACATTCCAAAAAAAGTGTGAGCGGCGGGTGGTTGTTTGTCTCTGTGTGCCCTGTGTGGCTGGCAACCAATTCAGGGTATCCCCCACCTAGTGCCCGAAGACCGCTAGGATAGGCTCCAGCACCCCCTGCAACCCTAATGAGGCATAAGCGGTCTGGATAATGGGATGGATGGAAGGATAACGGATGAATGTTTTGCATCCACTTTCCATATGTTGTGGTTCAACAGTGTTGAAGTGAGGAAAGCTTGTGCAACAGCAATGTGAGGGATGGACGATCCACTGGTTTCTAAGAATGAAGGCATGGGAGAAAAGTAAATGCACGACTGTTATTTGTGTGTTTTTTTTCTACACTATACCATATATCAAATTCCGTCTCCCACTTCTTTCCAGCACCACTCCATAAGCAGATAGCTGGCCTCTGGGGCCAGTCGTGGCTTAAATAGCCTCATGCCAGCATTCATTGATTCTACTACCAGAGTATTGGATTGGTTCTCATAGGGAAGGCGGACGTCTGTGTAGACTTCCCACATGAGAACACCTAAAGGTATGATGCGACATTCATATTAGTTGGTTGACAAAGCAATCATGAAACTTTGAAAAGCTGTGCTCTGAAACATCGCATACGTTGGTGAATAAACAGTCGGTATGTAAAGACAGTGTAGACCACATTTTTACTAAACTCAATGGTACACTAGAAAAGTGTCCGCAAAGCAATATGTTTATTAGATGTGAGCAAATTTGGTTGAAAGATGAGGATTCACACACATTTTTTTTGCCCACAAAAATGCTTGATCAAATGAAATCTGACAATTTAGCTTAAATTTGTCAGTCATTTTAATCCATCCATCCATTCTCCGATTTGGTTATCCTCATTAGGGACGCAAAAGGTGCTTGAGCCTACCCCAACTATATCAAGCAATTAACATTTATGTGCCGGATTTTCAAGGCGCACCCAAAAGCCTTCATTTTCTTCAATAGATGACCCCGCGTCTATACGCAAGTGCACCTTATATGTGAGGAAATATTTAGCCACAACAGGTCTCACAACGACTCAATTTCCTCTGTGAAGGAAGTAGTGTATAAACCCAGTCTCAGTGTCCTTGAAGAGTCTGCGCACACATACTGCACCGAATTACCTTTTGACGGACCATCAAGTTCCTGGGAGTAGCCGCCTAATTGAGTGATCGGATGTCTGAGGCGTGTTATCAGACCTTCCAGGAACATACAGACACACACACACACACACACACACACTCACTCACTCACTCACTCACTCACTCACTCACTCACTCACTCACTCACTCACTCACTCACTCACTCACTCACTCACTCACTCACTCACTCACTCACTCACTCACGCGCACACACACACAAACACACTGGCTCTTAGAAAAGAATTTGATTTGCTTGAAGGCTTGAAACGGGAACATTCACCTTTCTGCATTACTCATTCATTTTAAAACACTAGCAGGTGAAATACAAAGAGAGCTGCATATTTACCAGCAGTATTGTGTTGGTGGTAACGGATCAGTTCTGGAATAGTGCGAAAGCGATACTTCTCAGCCAAGTAGAAAGAAGACTCCCCTGTTTCTGTTCGCCTGATTTGGTAATGTTTCACACATGGTTCTTTCACACCGTTCGTTCTGCGGGGGAGATGCTGAAGAGATCCGTTGCATGTAGGCAAACAGTATTACGGTGCGACTGCGTCATTATGATGAGACTGTTTTACAGTAAAGCTGAAATTACCCCAGTGCTTTGGTGAATACTGACACTGTGTAGACGCCCGTCTGTCTTGAATTATGAACCATGAGAGCACCTTCTTTTCCCTAAATAATTAACACACACACACACGCACGCACACACAGACGCACACACACACACACACACACACACACACACACACACACACACACACACACACACACACACACACACACACACACACACACACACACACACACACACACACACACTTTAAAGTGTTATCAATCAGGCCTATCCAACATTGTTTTAATTGCTCGGGTTCAGAGGCTTCAAGAAATCGGCGCCGCGAGAGTGGCTGCCTTTCCAGCAGCTCCTGTGTTTTTCTTTTCTACTTTTATTTCTTTCATAACTTTGCTGCTGTGAAATGTAAATTTCTCCACTGCAAGACTAATAAAGGCAAGTCCAATCCAATCCAAACCAAAAATCAATAAAAGACATCAAATGAGATCAAAGCAATTTGCATTGCCTAAAAGCCTGAAAATCCGGTTCTAAACACGCTCACCTTCTTTCAAAGCTTGCACCCACCTCAGACGACAATCATTGTCTGGAGCAAAAATATAGAGGAAATGGTTGCCGTGTAACACCTGCAGATCTTTGTGTACGAGAATCAGCTTGATTCTTCGTTAATTCTGCTGTTTAAGTGATGATTTGACAAATGTGAACCTCACCTGGAAGGGGTATTTGTAGTCACACGGAATAGGGAGGTCGGTAAATACTGTCTCCACACACTTAATAATGCATTACCTGATGAAACCTTTCAGTGTTGACTTTCTCTGAAATCAAAATAGCTTTATACTCTATGTCTATGCAGTCAAAATAAGACTAGAATTTCAGTCAAATGTCGGAAGGCCGCCGCAAAAACTTGGAATGCCTCAAATGATCATAAGTATCTTTTCAAATAAACAGTTACTCTGTAAATACCTACACCAGGGCAAAGCTCATATACTTCAATTCTTGTGTGTACAGCACACAAAAAATCTCCTCTTGCAGTTGCACGGAGAGATTCTTTTTTTTTTTTGCTGTGATTTTTTTTATCATGGTACCATCAAAAATCACTCTCAAGGACATGGTACCACCAGAACCATTGAGTGAGACTGTTTCACAAAAAAAAAAAAATGTTTCCGGAAGCTGAATTAGTAGACCACATCCTGATCCCTATAGATGCAGGCTGCACATACCCACATGTTCTTCAACTGCATAGAATCATGATCATCACAAACAGACATGCTCACTTTCACTTTAGTACACTCCAATAAAACAATTCACTCAATTGTTGTTCAAATGAGTGTAAACTGGTGAATAACATTATTATTCAATCTCAATGGTATGTATTACATATGACAATTTGACATTCCAGTACAGATTTGAGCGAGTTGACACATGATTTGCTTTTCTCGGGCCACATAAATAACCTGACGGGAATAAATTGTGTTTGATGGAGTATAATTGCTTGCAATGCAAAAGGTCTGTCTCTGTTTGGCCTGGTCCCAAATAGGTTGCGGCCAGTTACAAGTCCACAGACCACTCCATTTTTTTGTATGGCGTATTTATTTATTTATTTATTTATTTATTTATTTATTTATTTATTTTATTTTATTTTATTTATTTATTTATCAAAGGAACACAATAACTACAGTCACATGTGATGAGCAGGCACCAATTGGGGTTGCATAAATTTGTGAACCGCCTGGCCAATCCAAACGACTAAACAGGATCACGTGAGTTTTTCAGCCAATTAAATCGGAACGCGATCATTCTCCGTATCCGGGATAGCTTGACGGAGCTCAAGTGTTGTCGTTTCAATCCTGTCGGCTTAATTTCAACCAAAGCGTTTTCATTGTCGCACCCGAAGACCCGCCCTTCGAGTCAAGCACAACGTAAAGTCATCATTTCTGTCTCGTGAGTTATGCTTAAATATATAGTCGAGAAATTATTATGCGTATTGCGTAGGCATTGGCATGCATCTGGTTGCTAAAGCCTAGCTGCTTTTGCGTAATCCTTTTACGTTCAAACTGTTTGACGCCTGGATAGAAGATAAAAAGCTAAGATAACTGTACTCTGCCTAACTTGCTGTTCGTGCAATATTGTACTGTTGACGGTTTGACAACATCGCTCCTCTGTTCATGACAGCCATTGTTGTTACAGAGCACCACCATGGGTGAACCACAGCAGGTTAGCGCCCTGCCTCCCCCACCTATACAGTACATCAAAGAGTACACGGACGAAAATGTCAGCAAAGGTTTTGCCCCGAAACCACCACCACCCATCAGAGACAGTTACATGATGTTTGGAAATCAGTTCCAGTGTGACGACCTGATCATTCGGCCTCTGGAAAGCCAAGGCATAGAGCGGCTCCACCCTGTGCAGTTTGACCACAAACGTGAGCTCAAGAAGCTGAACATGTCTATCCTGGTGAACTTTCTGGACCTGCTAGACATCCTCATCAAAAGCCCTGGCAGTATAAAGCGAGAAGAAAAGCTGGAGGACCTGAAACTTTTGTTTGTTCACATGCACCACCTGATAAACGAGTATAGGCCACATCAGGCCAGGGAGACTTTGCGAGTAATGATGGAGGTTCAGAAACGACAGAGACTAGATACAGCAGAGAGATTCCACAAGCATCTGGAGCGGGTTGTGGAGTTGATCCAGGGGTGCCTTGCCTCCCTGCCGGATGACTTGCCACAGTTGGAGGGCACTGACAGTGCTGGTGACGGACCACAAACTCTGATTTCCGCAAGCGGTGTCGAGCCGTCTGGCCAGGTTTCGAGGCTGATAACAGAGCCAATGGATTTGGAGGATGCAGGAGCAAGCTGCATGCCTGCAGGGCACCAGAGTAAGATCACAACTATCATAAAAAAGGACAAAACGTGGGACAAAGATGCAGGCATGTGTAGTATCATTGACAAAATTGCCTAGTATTTTCTCACTTTCTATACTGCAGGTGTTTTAGGTCTGTCATTGTGCTCAATGATCCATTGGTTTGAATTGAGTTTATTTAAAAGCATTGTACCTATTGTTTTGGGGCCTCAGGAAAGACATATATTCATCCATCTTTGCCTTGGCAAATGATCAGCCTGTGCAGAATTGTGAAGGAAGAAAACTGAAAATTGAAATCGATTTTTAAGAATCTAATAAATATATTTTCTGCTGAAAGAGAGCATTTGTCTGAACAGTCATTCGCCTACAGAGTAGAATTGTAATGTTTTATGTAGATGCGGCTCATTTGTTCTGCAAAAAATCTTGTGTACAAAAAAAACTAAAAAAGCCTGAGCGAAGAGAGAGGTCAATTAAAAAAACACAATGGTTTCTGTATGTCCACTTCTCTAAACATGGGTTTCTAATTAATACAGTAAAGTCTCGTTATATCGATATTCAAGGGAGTCCGAAAAAATATCGATATAACCGGGACTATCGATATATCCGACCCTGTTTTCATGTAATTTTCTCCGTGCGTGCATAGAAATAGTATCGATATAACCGGGACTATTGATATATCCGATATCGATATAACGAGACTTTACTGTATTATGTTTCCGGAATATGAAGTAAGTGGTAAAACAAAATCACCCGATTTCCACATTGTCTATCCAGCTCACTTGCTGTTGACTGAAAATGGCATCACAGTTTTTGATCGGTTTGTTTCTGGAGCTTTCTCCCCTTTTGTCTCCTCCGGTTGTAAAATGCATCCTATATATTTGACACCATGGGATTGCAGCGGTGTCCATTCGGGTGGCCACAATTAAAGGCCAGAATTCAACACACTTCCTCAGTATAAAGTTGAGTTTTGTAAATGTGGCATTCATCTATCTGTCCACTCTTCACTGACTGCAAAATTGCTGGATTCTTATAATACAATCTATAGCCTCCCAAACTTGATCAATTAGTAACATGTATGGTGAGTATTTTGGCCACGCAAGCATCGTTTTCAGGAGGGCATTTGTGTGAGTGTGTATTCCACAATAAACATCATTATATATAAATACAGTCGTGTGTCGTTGCCTTCAAACAAATTTATAATTTTTGTAATTCCACATTTTCAGCTTCTTCACGCATGACCTTAAAGGACAACCGACGTCTCTGGACAAGTTGTGTCCATAATTTGTAAAATGGCTTCAAATGACTTCTACTGAGTATATTTTACAAAGATTCCACCGCATATATCTATATTTTACGTTTTAAGACTTGCGCTGAATATTCAAGAAGTCTTGTTTTTGAGTTGGTGACGAGTCCGTATGTGACGTCACTAAAGGACCGCCCTTGACCGTAAAAAAGACTCATTGTAGCGGTCCTTCCATCACGTCAATGTATTTTGTTGTACGTACTTGTTTGATCTGGGGACCTCGTGTTGCACCTAAAAGACGCTAGAAGAGGGCGTCCAAGCTCCATATAAGGAATTTATCAGCCTGTGGAAATGGAGGTGGCCACAGGAGGTCGCCATTTTGTGCCTCTTTTTCATTGAGACATCTCCCCTCAATGTTGCCTCGTAATGGCACGGAATAAATTATTTAATCGATTGCAAACATGTATGCTTTCCTCTTCAGAAGTATTTGAATCATACTCATAACTGGATGTGTAACAAGAAAGCATATTTTCCGAATCTGAAGCCATTGTTTTGATTCACTAGCAATGCAAGACGTCTTGGAGTGACGTCACGAACTGGGGGCGGGAGTTTCTGAAAATACCCAATTCGCAGCTCTATTTTTTGCAGATTTTGGACACTTTAAGTCATTTTTAGTGGTATTTTGCATTTGACTAAAAATATCATACTGCGTGTTTTGGGTATTTTAGATGCTATAAAACGTTTTTCTGGTGTTAGTTAAAAACAAAAAAGTGACGTCGGTTGTCCTTTAAACTGGTGTGTCACTGGAGTTCATTCACGACACACTGTGCTAATAGGTCAAACCCATCCCCCGTAATGAGGTTTTCATATGGGTCTGCCACTCCGCCCCCTCGCGGATTTTTTTTGCCTTGGCAATTCCAGCCACTGTGTCGGTCACATTATTAGCACGTATGAGGCAAAAATAAATTACCTTTGACCACATGTGACAATGCATAAGCGACTGCGGTCACATTCGTTCCGAGGTACAGTATTTGGTATTGTATACATTTTTACCTCCAAATTATGTTATGAAACTCTCCGACCGAGGGTTTCACAACAGGGCAGACGGTAAGCCGCTTAGCCAATCAGCATCCTTGCTGTCATGTCATGTGATCTTTATTTATGTAACGTGGTGGTGTAACACAGTAACCTGGAAATTCGCTCGTGTGACTAGTGTCCAACAGAAGAGGATAATCCGCGAACAGAATCACCCACGACAATATCTAACATACTCCTGTTGGGTTTTTAAGTCGCGCGTTGCGTTTGGATCGGTGAGAGTAGCAGCCAACTCAAAGGAGGTTTAGTTTTTTTACCTGGTGGCGAGGCAAACGCGTGATGGTAGCGAAATGATGTAATGTCATATCCGTGTGGACGATTTGTCTCAGAACACCTACATTAGGGAGGTAAACAAAGGCAATATGTGGAGTGGAGATAAACTGCGGCTCAATTTAGATGGACAGATAACAGGTTCAAGTGGGGACGCGATCACCTATTCGGTGTGATTCATGCGGTAAATGACATACAGTCGAGGAGGAAAGTCTTCGCGTGTGTTAGGCGTTCCGGGGAAAAACAATTGTTGAAGTGGGATTATATGGTGAGTGTCACAACACCCACAATGGAGCTGTTGGAATGCCGACTCTGCCTCTTTCCGATGTGGGAGCCGGTGACCGTTGTCTGCGGTCACACCTTCTGCAGGAGATGCGCGGTGATTTACCTCCAGTCGAAATGCTCGACTTGTAAAGAGAGGTTAAAACCGAGGGAAATGAAAAACGCAAAGAACAATGTTTTGCTAATCCGTGTCATTGAAAAATGCTGCCCAGAGGATACAAAGATTAAGTGCCATTTGCAAGAGAAGCTCCGCGCCAAGCAGTACCAGGAAGCTTTACGCGTCGCCAACGACGGAATACAGCAAGGTAAGCTAGTGCAAAAATCCAGGCAAACTCTTCTTCTTGGTGATGCACGAGTCCAAAGGACTTTGCAGATATACAGTACTGTATAGGCTAAACCAATGTATTTTTTTCATATAAACGCACTTTATACACGAAACTTTGTTGTATATTTACCTTCCAATTGTGTCACTGTCCCCCAAAAAGCCAAATTCAGTAACTGCGGAAAAGATGCAGTTGTGATTTCTGTGTAGCAGATTCTGATTTTGCAAAACACAATTTATTGGTTTTAAATCATCAGAGAACTTTTGTTTTGTAGCCATCTGTCATTGTGAGATCTGTCAAGTAGTCGAGTTGCAAAATAAATTAGCCTGGAGCATAGACACATTCTCCAGAAATATTGGAATGTTGCAGTAATATTCCAGCCAACACTCTGGGTGTAAATTTATGACAACTTCACACTGACAGTCAATGTTTTATGCACCAGTCATAAAGTATGGATCAGCCACTTCCCTCATTCTTCTTTTCTCTTTAGGCCTAGGCATGCCAATGTATGAATGAACCTTTTTTTTTTGTGAAAGTCTAGTCTAAAATGTCTTGGCAAAAGGAAGTGCTTACTTGGCCCTGGTATCGAGCACAGCTTTGGACTCCTGCAACCATGTAAAGCATTTATTTCTTTTGTAATCCTGACTTCACTTTCATAAGCAAGAAGGTACTGTTTGCATAATTTCAAACTATGGGTGGAGCCCTCCAGTATATTTTGTTAAGTAAAACCCATAAAACTGCTATGGCAGTAACCGTACTGCACTTTTTGGCTGATGTGTAATCCTTTCTTATGTAATGTTTATATATACTGTATATATATGAGAGAATGAGGGCAGAGAGAGAAAGTGTCATTCATTTTTTGGGGGGGGATATGAAAATCAAATTGTTATATCAGTTGTTCATGGAATCTAAATAGACTCAAAGATTACTTACAGACTTGTGAATACTTCAGTCTAAAATACAAATTTTAGCTTGGTAAAATTGTGGAATACACTTTCCTGTTTAAAAATGTATTTGTAAACTGCAGCATGACATAGCTTTAGTTCTAAAGTATGCCATCCACAAGTGTTTGCTCAAACCATGTCACAATTACAAGTTCGCACATTACATTGTATGCTTACAAATTAATATCTGATATACATGTTCTTACTTTCATTTTTTTGTGTTCACGCACAGTCCCAAAAGACCCAAGTTTAAAGTTGTACAGAGCTGAAGCAAACTGTGGCCTTCTGCGCTTTTCTGATGCTCTGGCAGACCTTGACTACCTCTGCTGTCTTCAGCCTTTGTGGACTGAGGTGAGGTAGATGCAGAAGGAAAACCCTCAATCAAAATGTTTATTTACATAGATGGATGTCACCGGCCCTTGTAAAATCTGATGAAAAAGAGTGGAAGATCTTCAACAAATGACCTTATACATATGTTCATTCATTCATTCATGGCAATAGGTTAATGAATGTGTTTGTGGTTTGCAGTGGTGTAGAACTGATCTGCATCACACTAAGGTATGCCCTTCCCATGTAGCACAATATTTAGATAGCCAATACAGTATGTTGGAGAAAAAAACAAACTTTCAGTAGTGTAGTTTCAAAAAAACTACAGCCGTTAATAATCAAGTTACATTGAATCAAAAACGCATTATGATGATGCCTTGACATAGGACTGATTCAACTCCCAAGGGTTTTGAAAATACAAGATTTTTTGCCTTTTTTGCACAGATTTGCATGTTGAGTGCTGTCCTGCAACAGTGAACTCAATTCACTTCACAATAAGTAGTACAGTACTTTGGAAAATAGGGGAGTCTTCTTTAAAAAAGGCTGCACATTGTTTTTTGTTTATTCCAGTCTATCTAGCTATTTGTCCAAACTTGAACTTGTATCTCGAGCACCACTGTACTCTGTACCTAATTGTTACATTGCAGCTCATGCTTTGGATCTCACTGGGTTTTGCTATTATGTTTCAAATGGTGTGCTCCCTGCGTGTTTGTTCTCTCTGAAAGTCTATTCCCCAGTATTTTCAGTAACTCCAGTTTCTCTAGGCACATTTTTCTCATAATACTTGTTATTTGCTTATGTCACCGGCTAACAGTATGCAAGTAGATACTTGTACGCCCCTTCATTTGGGAAGAGCCGTTTTGTATCATCATTCTTTTTTTCTTCTCTTGTTCCATCATTCTACGTTATTATGTAATTTCCTTGCAATCACATGCCACACCATACAGCGTCACCCACATATAGGCAGTGGTCCACTGATCATGATCCTCTTTGTACGCAGGGCTTTTTTCGTAAAGGGAACATCTTGTTGGAAATGGCTCAGCAGACTGAATCCCTCATCCAGTTCCACCATTGCCTCAAACTTCAAGCTGACTTTCTTCCTGCTAAGAATCAGATCAAGAAGGTTGTTCACATCACCTCTAACTATATACTGTAATGTAGAACTAACAAATGAACACGTGCTATACCAAGAGTAACTCACAATGTTGAAAACGTTAGATATAAATGACCAAATGCACATGTCCAAATGTCAATAATTTAGCTGAAAGACATTCAGTCTATTCTAACTTCTACCGCCTGGCTTGTCGACAAGACCGGACACATATATTAGTTATTTGTAGTTGTACGCAATGTTATGGACCATTGATATTTAGTATTGTATCATTAGCTTTTTCTTATTGTCCTGTTCCAAAATTGTAAGATATTTTGATTAAAATTACAGATCTTGGAAGCAGAGGGCATATCAGTGCCAGAGGAAGGCTCTTGCATTATGCGCATGTTGGCTGATTACTTGAAGGATTCATACACCATGACAAGTCTCAGTGGCACCCAGGTAGCACAATCTAAGGGCCTCAAATATCCACATGACGATTCAGAGGGCAAGAAGAGGCGGGATGGATACCAGGTGTGGTCTCCAGATAGAGCGAGGAAGAATGCTTGGAGGTGTTAGCTTCAAATCTTGAAGTTGTAAAACACTCTTTCTGTAGAACTCCAAAGTGAATCACGACACCAACACCGAATGCTGCCTCAGCCTCTGCCAAGCGGTCTCCTTCCTGCCTGCCAATGAAGACAATGAGAAGAAAATGACAAGAAAGGAGGATGTGAAGGGCAGAGGTACAGTCACAATGAACACAGATGTTCTTATATGACTTCTTCATTGATTTCTTGTACATGTACATGCACATTAAGACTT
Organism: Hippocampus bargibanti; assembly: GCF_051943395.1. Classification (NCBI taxonomy): domain Eukaryota; kingdom Metazoa; phylum Chordata; class Actinopteri; order Syngnathiformes; family Syngnathidae; genus Hippocampus; species Hippocampus bargibanti. Next base: position 16,084,118 of record NC_142735.1, read on the forward strand.
GGTGTTCAATTTTGCCCAACAATATTTCATGCTTCTGAATGCATGAACTTGCTTTCATTTCAGGTGCCAGTTTACAGGCCAGAGAGAGAACTCTGAGCGTACTCACTGTGTCAGACTTCGAGTGCCCTCTCTGCATCAGGTGAGCTTCCTGTTCTCTCCAAGCAATATTAGTCTCTTTGGTTGTTTATTGAGTTAATAGTTTGGGTGATTCCATGTCATTTCATCAAATGCCACCCACCTTACAATATCATAATGTCCTGTAAAAAGTTCAGTATTTTTTGTCTCTATTATGTCATGAGTTATCATTGATTTTAGGGTCAGTTGAGACATTTTTTGAAATTAGACATATAAAAGTCATTCTTCAACAGCAATACCTCGAAAACCAACTTGTCCCGTCCAAAATTTCCGAATAGCCTCAAAAATTGTCAGGCAAGTGGCTCAATTACCACCTACTATTGTAGGTATTTAAACTTCTCCCCAAATTGGACTTGCCAAATTGAAATAGAGGCGGCCTGGTCGTTGAGTTGTTAGCACGCTGACTTCACAGTGCAGAGGTCATGAATTCAAATGCCGCTATGTCTTCCCTGTGTGAAGTGTATATGTTCTCCCTGGGCCCGTGTGGTTTTTCTTTGCATGCTCCGTTTTCCTCCCACATTCCAAAAACATGAATGGCAGGTTGATTGAACGCTCCAAATTGTCCTTGGTGTTAGTGTGAGGGTGACTGGTTGTTTGTCTCTGTACACCCTGCAATTGGGTGGTGACCAATTCAGTGTCCCCCAGCGAGTGTCCGAAGATGGCTGGAATAGATTAAGTGGAAGAAGATATAGAATCAAAAAATGAAATAGCGTTGAAAAATTAGTGAGCTTTCGTTTTTGCACAAAGAAGACTTCTGTCACTTTTGCCCGCATGTCTGGGTTTAGGTTACACAATCTCCAAAATATAATCTTCAAATCTGTAGTTTTATGAATTTGGCAGTCGCTTTGAAACATCTGTCTTTTTCTTATCAATTTTATGGCAACTTCAAACCTTGCATTTAAATGCTGGTTGGGAAAATTGAAGTTTTTAGAGGCAATTATCTCTCAGATGGCAGCAAATGATTTCACCCCAGCAGATGCAATGGGAAGCTTCTCGTGTTTCAAGTGGCCAGCGAGCACAAAGATTCAACTCTGTAGAAAGTCTTTGGAGTCTTTTTGTTTTACTGTTAGGCATGGACATGTAATGCCAAAAATAGCCACAACATCCCCACCAATACAGGGAATAAAAGAAACTAATAATTAATGTCATTATGTGTGAAACAAATCATCCAAGTGGAACCGTATTCTGGCGAATGTTGAAGTTGACAACACTGATGGAGGCAGAAGTGATTGAAGTCTTTGATCTTCTAAATCTATTGTAAAGCATTGATAGATGGATGGACGCTTTGATTATTTCATGTATTTCATACATTTTAAAGGTTGTTTCACGAGCCAGTTACAACTCCGTGTGGTCACACTTTCTGTAAAAACTGCATCGAGAGGAGCCTGGACCACAACCTCCGCTGTCCGCTCTGCAAGCAGCCGCTACAAGAGGTAATCAAAATGGCCGGTATGTCGGTACTGTATGATTTTACTTGTCTTTATTTTGATATATTGGACAGCACATCAAACCTAAACCTCCTTGTCTCTATTTATTTCCAGTACTTGAAGAATAGGAAGTACAATGTCACAGTTGTTGTTCTGGATATCATGGAATGCCTTTTCCCCTCTCAGCTGGCCGAACGGAAACAAATACATGAGGCAGAGATGGCAGAACTGTCAAAGTAGGCACCATGAAATGAAAACTCATTTGATCTTTGCTATGAATTCAAAGTCAAAGTCAGCTTTATTGTCAAATATGCTAATATGCATGACATACAGCACAGATGAAATTAATGTCCTCTCGGACCCAGCGTGCAAGACATGCAAGGCATGACGGCAAAGGCCATTGCAATTTATTTCTCCCTCTCTTGTGTGTCATCATGTAATTTTTTTCTCCTTCTCCTTATCTGTCCTCTGCACTGCAGCCTTACTAAGGACATCCCTATATTTGTTTGCACTGTGGCCTACCCTGGGGTGCCGTGCCCTCTGCACATCTTTGAGCCTCGATACCGACTGATGATGCGTCGCTGTATGGAGACAGGAACGAAGAAGTTTGGCATGTGCAGTTACGAACATGGCAAAGGGTATACCAAAATTCACGTTTCTTCAGTGTTTTTAGCGTAACATTCAACAGCAATTTTTATTGTACATTTTCTTCACACTAAAGCACCACTATCGGAAATCGAGGTCAAATTGATGCCTGGCAGTACAGACAGACATTATAGTTTAATCTGTCATGTGTGAGCCTTTGGAGTAGGAACATTAACAGTTGGCTTGGCAGTTTGCTGGCTGAGCGATCTTAAAAAACAATATTTCCTTCATTCGAGTTTTCTCCCACCAAAGGAACGGAAATCGTAATCTGAATTCTAACCAAGTTCCAATTATTATTATTTTTTATTTTACAGTTGTGGCTTGTATTGTGGCTATGTTACTGCATAATGGTTCCGTCTCTCTGTCAAAAAACGAACTGTAATACCCTCTCAAGAATAACATTTGAAAACTAGAGACACATTGGTGTTTAGCATTATCTTCCAACACCACTCAATGGCGGGGTTATAATCTTTCTGTGCGTTCACTGCACCACACTGCCATAATTAATATGCTAAAAGATGTCTTGTGTGATGACAGATGTAAAGAATGGCCACACTATAATATAAATACGTACTAATGCCACCATATGTCCTTTGTATTTCCCAAGCTTTGCTGACTATGGGTGCATGCTGGAAATCCTGAGCCTGGAGTTACTGCCAGATGGACGCTCCTACGTTGACAGTGTGGGAAGCAACAGGTTCAGAGTTTTAAAAAGAGGTCTACGAGATGGCTACCACACAGCTGATATTGAATATGTGGAGGACGTCAAGGTATGACTCGTTTAAGGAGTTCCTGTGCCCCCTTTCAAATTGCTGCTGTGGACTGCAAATTTCCCCATTGTGGGACGAATAAAGGCTTTCTGATTCTGATTCAGATTCTAACCATGAGTGCATTTTAATCAACTCAATGACTTCCACTATTTATTAGGTCGAAGGGAGTGAACTGGAACTCTTGCAGCTTCTCCACGACAGCGTCTACCAACAGGCCCAGGATTGGTATGAGCGCCTCGGCAGCCGCATGAGAGAACAGATCAACAGACAGTATGGCTTCATGCCTAGTATTGAGGATAACATTCAGGTAGGGGCTTTTTGTTTGACACTTGCTCAATCTGTGCATTATCCTTAAATGACAGCTGATGTATTGATGTATTCAATTTATTTCAGGCCACGTCCAACGGTCCAGCTTGGTGCTGGTGGCTGCTGTCTGTCCTCCAGCTGGACCCCGCCTATGAAACCACAGTTCTCTCTCTTTCTTCGCTTAAAGATCGGCTAGGTCACCTCCGTCTCATCCTTGAGTACTTTTCTCAGAGCTAAAGCCAGCAAAATGGTGACATTTCTGGGATAAAAGGCGAGTGAGGGTTCAATATTACATCCAGTGCATACATAATACTTGAGTGAAGCTAAGATCCTCCGACTTCACTTATGTCAGTTTTGGGGCTTAACTACTTTGAAAAACAAAGGGACTGTTTTTATGTCACACCTCAAGGCCAAACCATATGGCCAAAACCATAAATGCTAATTTAGAAGTTATTTAAAGCTTGCCTCTTACTCCCTTTATATATTTGTTGGGAATAAGTGTGTGCGTGTGTGCATGCGTGTGTGTGTATGCATGTGAAAAGAAATCAGGTAGAACTGTCACAACACACTGATAATCCCCTCAGCGTTTTGCCAGATTCTTGTGTTGTTTACAACTAAAAGAAGCATTCAGCAAATTCAATGTGCCAATTCCAAATTAATCCAATGTATCAATAATTCCGTTTTAAAATGGTACAAACATAGACAACTGTTCCATCCTTGAGGGGCGTTAAAATTTTGGTGAAAACAAGCCAAATGTTGTTTAATCTCCAAAATACTTCAATGGACAGACAGATAAAGAATGTAAAATTACAGTTTGAAGTTGCAGTTGACATTCTTGACATGCAAAAATTAAATTTCAGGACTGCCATTCACAGTTCTGTCAAGAGTGGATGATGTTTATTTTGTTAATTAGTTGACTAATCAGATAAGAAAAAATGGATGATGTTTTAATTTCCATTCTTTCATTGACAAACAGGACATTCTTTCACATGACAGTTCAGAAAATACACGGATATGATTCACTTTATGGTTCGGGAAGTGACATGTCAAAAAATAGGCAAAATGTTGATAATTCTTTTACAAAGCAAATGCTTCACTCTGCTCGGCTACAAAAAGATGATAATATTTACTCATGAGAAACTGAAAATCCAGGCATTTGTATCAAAACAATTTACGGCTTATCAAAACTGAATATGGATCAATTTGATGATCGATTAATTGCTGCACCTCAAGTGTTTGGCTTTGCAGACTAATTGTTCTATGCTCAAGTTGATCTCTTGCTTGTATTCTCGTATCCCTGCCCGCCATTTTGGTGTGCAGCGTTTTTCTACTTCAAAATATGAAACTACCCATGTTGTTGCAATAATAATGTTGTTCTTTGGAAACTTTGCTTGATGTGAAGATTCTTTTTCATGAAGGGCAACAACCATGTTGTTGAATCACTTTTCATTGGACAATTAGGATATTGTTTGAGGCTGAATTTGGCACACGCACACACACACACACACACACACACACACACACACACATTTTTTTGCCTGCATTACAAATAGATAGTTAAGTACAGTCATCATTATGCGAATCATCTGTCATCCTTAATAAGCATTCATGTGTGTGTGATTCCATTGACGGTGAACCTTTTGGTTTTACAATGATGCTATGAAGGCCAACATGGCATCTCCATCTCAACTAGTCAGTGTCATGTACTGAGGGAAAACCGCTTGATAAAATGGCCATGGTGTAAGTGCCGATAAATCTCCATGGTGGCAATCTACAATAACGCAGATGGCCCAAACAGTGTCCCAGCACTTAAGCATGCGCTCCTCTGCCATCATTCATATTGGTTGGAGTGCCTATGAATGTGAAAAGTCTGCAGGTCTTAAAGGTTGTATGTAACATAATGTTCAGTTGTGTTTGCGGCTTCATTTTTATGGATTAAGTGCTACAGTACATTCCACAAATTGTTCATTCGTAAAAGGTTTAACGGGCTCTAAGTATCCTTTTTTTAAACTTCAAAGTTGCTATACATTGTGAGATTTATAGAAATACAGTAAAGTCTCATTATATCGATATCGGATATATCGATAGTCCCGGTTATATCGATACTATTTCTATGCACGCACGGAGAAAATTACATGCAAACAGGGTCGGATATATCGATAGTCCCGGTTATATCGATATTTTTTCGGACTCCCTTGAATATCGATATAACGAGACTTTACTGTATGTGTGTTTTGTAACATTAAAATTTAAAATTAATATTACTGTTCATACTGGCCTTTGTATAATGGACCACAATTGCAAATTTACTCTTGAACACCTACAGCTACGCACATGGAACTGTCATAAGAACAACAATGATTTATGGTCATACAGCATATTCGACTGATTGAAGCATAAATACAATGAGTAAATGGCATGACAAAATCGGGTAAGTGACTTTTTTCACACTAACATGAGAAAAGTGGACCACTTTTCAAGCCGCTAAATCAACCCGAACAGCTCCTTGCTTACATTGGTCTCTTTGGTCCAACACAAGTTGACTACTGATGGAAATCATCCATTGGTGGCCTCATCTCACATCTGGCAATATACTAGAGTTTTTTTTTGTTAGTTGTTTTTCCCCCACCCTTTCCATCTTTTACCTACCAGATGAGGCAGCTTTGCTTTATTATACTTGGCCTTTCTTGAATGAATAATGTGCCGTACTACCAGTTTTCTTTGCAATTGAAGAACACCTTTGCATTGTGTAGGATATTTTAAGCATTTGGATCAGCAATGGCATACTTGGCGAAAGCAGGTGTTCAAAATGTGTACTTCACCCTTACAAAGATAGCAGTTTCTACAATGCACAGTTTATCAGGTTATAGGTTATCATTCTTGATGTATGAAAAGGTTCATTTTAATTGTAATTTTAAATTCCAATTCTGTTTTACCTTTATAGACAATCATTAACTGCCATGTTACTGGACTTCTTAGTGACTGTCCTCGAACAATTTCAAAAATGTATTTTCACCTCAATTCATTATACCCAGAAACAGACACAATAAAAGGCATGCACTTTCCACACAATTGGGATTTCTTCACAGGAATCTTCGTGAATTGTGAGCAATGTGGTCTCATAGGTGATATGAGTTTCTCACAGTCTTGGGAACGCATGTCTAAAGAAACTAACATACAGTTTAACCAATTCCCTTTGATTTGTATCAGTACAGTATAATTTGGTTCAGTTGAGGACTGATGGCAGAATATAAAAGGCCTCTTGCTGGTCACCATGGAAACAATTATTGAGACAACTGAATTTCTGCTGCTGTAGAAGAGAAAAAGAATAAGATTTACATCATTTTTACGACTGCAAATTAGAATTAGCATGATTAAGATAGTTAACGTTGAAATAAGACTGATTTATAATGCATGAAGCTGTAAAATTGATAGATGTGATTTATTAAACCCTTATTGCGTAAGACACATTTGGTAAGGTAATCATTCTCTTCTTCAAGTGGTATTTAATATGAATCTGATTATTACAGAACTACCCGATTTTCTGCATTTGCACACTTTACTGGAATACTGTAGTTACGTATTTTCTCCTCACTCGCTTGGATTGGAAAGGGTTAAAAAGTGTAGTGAAGCCGGCCTACCCACTAGGAGGCGCTCTGAGTCTGTAAAAAAAGAATAGCATTGCGCCACAAGTGCACGTCAATCACCCATGATAAACTACCGTACTGAAATATTTACATGGCTTTTCCTAGAAGAGATGACCACGTGTCATGAGGGTCTCTTCGTGACACAAAGAATCAAGAATGTGCTTTATTTTTGAACCTGAAGGGAAGGATAGGTGCGCATGACACACACGTCTCAATAAACTAGTTACGAGGAGAAACGCAGAACAGCACTAAATGTTTTCAGGCGAACATCCTCTGCATATGAAGCAGGCAAATGACGTTTCACCAATGGCTTCTTTGAGGCTCTGTAAAGCAGCTCAGCTTCGACATCAAAGGCCATTACATTTCGAGAAAGCAGCAGCTTTACTCCACTAAATTGATCCATCGGCTTGTGCTGACTCCCTGCTAGTGTATGCTATGAGTAAGGATGACAGGCGTTTTGTAGGAGTTATTGCAAAAAAGGGCAATTTCTCTGTGTGCATGTTGAAATGTGGCTATGTGTGTTGTTGCAGTCCTGCTGTTAAGCAGAAAACATGTTCTCATAGAGGCGAGAAGGAGGAAGAAATCCATTCCTAGAGGGGATATTTTGGATTGGGGTGGAATTGGTGGGTGTCAGATTTATGTCAGCTTGTCAATTGCAAGAGACCGTCCGTCGTCAATTGCGGTCCTGAAAAACAAAAGAATATTGAATAATTAGTCGATGCAAATACGGCACAACTCACTGGGGTATGTCTACGGAAATAGATGAGGCTGCTCTTCACATAATAGCTAGAAATCAACACAGCAGCAGAAGAAACATAAATCTAACACAGTTGTCATAGGAACACATCCTGGCCCTAAAATGCTGAATGTCATTGGACAAACTTGAATTTGAAGTGAGAATTATTTCCTGTTTCCACAGTAAGGAAAGCGACACCCGGGACTTGAATTATTCAAGATACAAGAGGTGTGTATGGAGGGGTGTGGGAGGAGGTTCAGCTTGGCTGATGTTCGTTTGTTTTGGTTTGTAGACTCAAAGAACCTGAATTTACTAAATTGTTCAGGTATGTATACACTTGTTGAAAACAATATGCCCGTATTTGTCTCTTCTATTTGCCTCTTGGGTGTGACAAAATAAGCCACTGCTGCAACGTTGACTCAGGGAACGTGGGCTGAAGGGATTAAAAAAATAAGTTTGGATTTGTTCTGCTTGAAAAAAGAAAGACAAAAAATAAAAATGTGGTGTATCAAGATTGCCTGCTGAGAAATGGAGTGAAGGGGAAACAGGAAGCATTGAGGCACCGCTGGAGACATGAAGTAGTGCAACCGGATCACTGGATGAGAGCGTTACCGCCTGCAGTGACACACACCTGGCTGTTTCATTTGGAAATAGCACTTGCATGTATCAAGTGCACGTCCGTTGCCAAATGTCGAGTATCTGAAGGGCAGAAAGACAGATGCAGCAATTTGTAATAACCCTATGTGAGATGTTTGAAACATGTCAAAACATTACCCCCAGAGTTAATATATGGTCCCCGTCTCAAATGTTTGTCCTGTATTAGGTTGCTCTTGAAAAATATCATACGAAAAAAAAACAATAAAACATTTGACATTTTCCCTAAAAAGAGTTTCTTGAATTGTTTGTAAACTTGACCTTTTGACTGCTGTCGAATGCTGACATTATCAGCCTCATAATTTGCACTTACACTTTATGGACACAATGGAATCAATTAAGTAATCCATTTGGTTGAGCCAGACCTCTTATTAGCCCCCACTTTGAACAATCATTTGGATTCAATTTTGCTTCAGTGTTCATAAAAGTCTGAATCCTTAGGCAACGTCACTGGCATTAACATCAACAAAACGACTTTTGAATGAAGTAGAAGAGATGTTGCTTCTCCAATGATTGTGACTTGGTAGTTGACTTGGTCGTGACTTTGCAAATTTCCCCATGGTGGGACTACTAAAGGCTTTCTGATTTATGAAGCCAAATGTATTTTAGCACTTATTTAGTGAGTTACTGAGTAACCAAGAAGTGTAGTGTCGAAGAATTAAGACCAGCTCCAGCGTAGGTCTTAAAAATAAGTGTTCTGTGGGACTGTGACGAGTTAACAAATTCAGTCATTGACTACTCAATTGTTTTCCTTCAGGAAGTCTAAGTTGCTTCGGTTGTATGTTTCAGGATTTTATATCCCCGTATTTATTTTTTGAATGGGCATACAAGCGATCTGATTTTAACCAAATGGACCGAGCAAGTTTCTGACTCGCTGAATACAAAAGAAAGGGCAGGGAAACAAGCAGTTGTGTGAAGGTAAATGCAGTAAAGGTTTGGCAAAACTTTCCAATTTGATGAATGTGGACAGGGTGCCAGATTGCTTTCATCAAGCTTTTTCCTGTGCTTGTATTGTTTAGCTGGTTCGAATCTTATTTTATTGTAAATTGTTAATTATCTCACTTCTCTTTTCTGTATTCATCTCCATGAGTTGTCTTTATTCAAAATTACCACAGTATGTACTTAATTACAACAGTTAAACAGAATATTCCAAATTAGTCATCTAATTCTAACCCAATGCAGTCACACAGCAGAGCCATTAATGGGGGGCAGGTAGACGTGGATGCAATGAAGAGCTAGCAAAGCATCTTCATGGATGAAATGTGATCATGCTCATTTGCCCCCCTGGACTTTGGGACATAATTTACGAGAAACAATTAATAACTTTATTTCACACATTATGCTGTTTGTTCAAATGCTTTAGAGCCAAAGAGAATGCGTAAAACAGCCGTGATTTTTCCAAATGTGTCAATGGTATATTTTTGACATCTTTACATCATTTTATATTGCACATACTCAACGCATTTAGTCACATGACAGCCGCCATTACTTAAGTTACAATAATATAATGGCTGTCCTGTAGTTGCCAAACCCTCCACTCTGCTCAGCGAACCAGTTGGTTTTGATCACCTTTTACATCTATTGTGAAATTTCCAAATCACCCAAAATTTGCACCATTGAGTGAAAATGAATTTGCTTAACATGTTGATTCATACAAGGCATTTATTTGTTGATGCCACAAAAAACAATCAAGTGTGTACATTCAAATTTCCAAAAGGTCTTATTTAATGTACCGTACACAATGTTTTATCCCATGGGTGTGCATTTATTAATATGGATTAAAAGTCATTAAATGTCAGCATTTTATATATATATATTTTACATTTTTAAGAATTGATTAGTGACAGCATTCCTGCTTACCGTCATGAGTCAGACGGACCTGCAGTAATCTGCACTTTCCCCACCCCCCTCCCCCCTCCAATACCGTTGTCCCTTTTCAAATATCAAGTTGAAGGTTTATTGGAGTTGGTGGCCTGTGATTGTGTTTTAATGAGAGAATGACTGCGGAGTGAAGATAAGGCACCCACTTTGGCCTGGGAAATCCTTGGTCGGATTAGAATAATCATTAAGAACACATGCACGTATGCGCACACACACACACACACACACACACACACACACACACACACACACACACACACACACACACACACACACACACACACACACACACACACACACACACACACACATGCACACGCACACACGCGCGCACACCGCACGTGCGCACACACACACACACGCACACACACACACACACACACACACACAGACACAGACACAAGGCCAGCCACGGGTGCTGTCCCTATGATCCTCCAGTCCTTCGGCTAGTCATCACTCCATCCAGAGCGACACAAGCAATTTAATTGACATTCCCTTTTGATGGTCCATTGCTTGCACAGAAATGTGACATTGTGTCCCTCGCTTTGTTGCAAGTCATTTTACAGATTAGAGAGCGACAGAAAGGAAACCTGAAAATGGGCTGTGTGAAGCCTGAGTGTCAGAAGATGTGACAGGAGACTGAACTAAATGGGGAGCGACGGATGCCTTTAATAAATACATTACCGTAAAGGCATGACAATGAGACAATGTCAACCAGTCATTTCTACAATTTCAGTTCCTGTTTTCATATTGACAATGTGAGAACTCAGTGACATTTGGAAATTTACTCGGAAAGAAAACCTTCAAGTCGAGGTATCAAAGTCAAATATTGTTGTGACGTTAACACGGCATAGACCAATTTGTTCGAAGAGGTGCAACACTAAACCAAAAAAGCACGACGAATGGATAATTTGACTTCCACATTCTGAAAAACTCCGGGCTAGCTCATCATTGTGATTGGTTTACATTTGCTTCACTCGATGTTCCCCATCAAAGCTGTGACTACAAGTGGATAAAAGATGGGGAATCTTCAAAGCAGTTTTTTGTCAGATCAATGTCAAATGTGATGCCTAGCGGCTAAACACAGAAGATCGCTACTGACAGACGCAGCTCTGTTTGCGTGCAGTTTGACGATGAAGCACCCTCGAAAAAGCATTCAATTTATTGATTAATTGATCAATTGATTGATTGATTCATTCATTCATTGACTGAACATGTAGCGAATTACAAGATAAACACACGCAGCGGCTCCCCTCTCCCAGCAAATTGGCGTTTTCATGTTTATTATGTTTGTCAAAGTCATTATAAGTGCCTTGCATGCTGGGTCCGAGAGGACAGTAATTTCATCTGTGCTGTATGTCATGCATATTAGCATATTTGACAATAAAGCTGACTTTGACTTTTGACTGATAAAGTTAACCAGGCAATTTACACTTGGACAATTGTAGACATTAATTGAACAAATGAAGCACTGTCACTTAAGTAGCGCTAGATTTCCACATTTTTGAAGAAATAATATAAATAATAAGTTTGCCATGTTGAAAGGAAGGCAGTCCAAAACTATTTTTATATTTAGTTCTCATGTCAAATTATGATACACGTTTATTATTTTCTTCCAAATGGGAACCCAGAGTAGTGAAAGAAAAAAAAACAAAGGAAACAAAACACCCTCTTCTTAACACCATAATAAATAACGGAATCTTTTTTAAGAAAGATGACAATGAGAAAATTTTCTTCTTGAAGATACGTTCAATAACTCAATGTGAAGCAATTTCCCTCACGGCTTATTGGTTGTTTACATCTGTAGAATACACCTCCGATGTCAGAAAATCCCAGTTATACAATTGCATTTTAGAATGGGAAAAAAATGCTACACCGTGGGCAGTCTTTCTCAAGTGAGGGAGAGAGTTTCCAATTCTCCATTGCGCATGCACGTTGAAACATCCTATTCTAGATATAATTGTTCTGTGCGCACGCCAGGTGAATGATTAGAACATTCTGTCCTACAAAGAGACCAAGAAAAGCCAGTGAAGTATTTCCAGGTGCTGACTTTGGGCAAGGGAAACAAGGTGATTAATATTGACATAGCTGGCAAACAAGTCTCATGAACAGGCACAGTTGCACAGACCAAAGCATGTGGCCTTGAACACAAGGAAACCAGGTTGTGACAAAACCACTCCTGGCACACTGACGCTGTCCTTATTTACGGCTCCTTAAATGCAGTTTAAATCAATCCAACTCATGTGAAAGGCTTTTCTGGTGCGAAAATGTCTGTATATTTTGCTTATTTATTAGGAGAGAGAAGTGAAAGACTGGCATGATTAAGTAGAGTGGGGGAGAGCAAGGGAGAGGAATGAGTATCTTGTGCCCTCTCTCTTCTCAAGGGAGAGGGGATTATGTTTACCTGCTGTCACATGTTGTCACATTCAGAATGTTATTAAACTTCAATAGGCCGAGTTCAGGGTTCACTGATTACGCTTACTATGGCAGAATCCATTATTCGGATTGTAATTTTGCGCACGTGAAATCACAATTTATTTATTTTTTGACGACGATACTAGTGCAGTGTGTTCTACCGGAAACAAATTCCTTGTGTGTTCTACATACTTGGCAATAAAGATGATTCTGATTCTGACAATGACGCCTCGTGCTTCCTGCGCTTATGCAAACACCTGAAATGTGCTCAGGTATGCAGACGTTGGTTTTCTATAAGTCTTGATGCATGCATGTTGAAGACGAGCTTCAGTCAGGGATCGCAGCCAAGTGAAATTAAAATAGAGGAAAATGAAACAGATCAGCCAGGGATCAAGTAGGCCGTAAATTTATGAATGCAGGATTACATATTAAATATCTGCTACGTAATTATACAAATACCATTAATTATGTTCATAGAGGTTTTTCACCAACATTGGGCATCCCCCAACAGGTTTTATTCAAGTTAGTTAGTTTAGTATTATAAATCATAATTAAAATCAAGGTATACTACAGGTCAACAGTAATAAACATGCCCTATCATAATTTCCTTAATTAGAATAATAATTTAGGAATTCGAATGACTCACCACAGGTAGTTTGTAATTCTGTTTTCCCAATCTTTTCTCTGCATGTTTGCTTCCCTCACAGTGCTTTTTGAGTGACAGTGCACCCTTGCCACCATAGTTCATCACTTTTTCATCGCGAAGACTGCAAAGGGCTTTCCCCGGATCTTTATGTTTGAATATGAAATCTGAAAGCAGGCATCCGGCAAGTTGTTTTTATAACCTTGCCCAATTCCACAAATTCTTTATCCCTCCATCCAGAGACGTCACCGTTCCACTACCACTCTTGTGTAGGGTATCACTCTTCCACGACATCTTCACAATGTGAAAAATCGTGTGCTCTCCCGAGCGAGCAATCACACGTAACACGTGCACGTAAGCTTTAAATAAAAAAATGTATAGATATCTAACCTATACTGTCTATACTATGAACACATTCAACAGATAAGTACCAAAAATGCGACAATGTTTAGTGCAAGTTTACTGGTAAAAAGTGCGGTAAGGGAGCTGCCATATTTGTTTACTCGTTTCATCGCGCACAGTCTTGTGGTATTTTACTCCCGAGCGATCAACGGAAGCAACCGACATCAACCAAGACACACGAAAGCATGCCAACTCAAGCACTACGCATTCTGATCATCCTATCACCCTTCAAAACACATGTTTTAGCGGTTCTATACGGAAATAAAGGAACTTTTATATGAAAATAGAAAATATCACTTTGGCGGTAAAAAATAGCGGAATTCCACTAAATAACGGACCTCTGGAATCCCTGTTCAGTAGGTGTATTAGGGAAATGTGTCATTGGTGCAGTGAGAACACTTTTGGCAAATACGCTTGCCTTGGCAGACTTGATTTGTGTGCCTACTAATTACTGTCTGCATTTTGAGCTACCAGCAAAAGTCTAAGCAACTGTGTTTTGAAATGTTTCGTTTGTGATGTGACTGGATTTTAAGTGAACGATGTATTGCCCACCTACAGTCCCCAATCACATCCCACACAGTCTTCTCGAGTACTGTGCGTCTATTGCCCCCAACAGTCAAAATGGAATTTCCCAAAATAGAAGATACACCCAGCGCCGCAGTTTTTGACCCGTTCACCAGTCTGGCTGCTCTGTGCACAGGAGCTCTCCAACTTTGATCACTGTTGAAAGTGGCCCTGCTCTATAATCCTCTCATCTATCATTCTGTCTGAGGTGATGTGGGCTGCCATACATCTCCCCGCTACTCTCTTTCTTTTTTTCTGTCTCTAGCCAGTGTTTACAACCTCCCATCCATCATCCCCTCATGGTATTGCCTGCCACCAACTACCAAGATGGACAGATGGGAAAGGGATGGAGAGAAGTAGCAAAACAGATTTTCCATTGAAGATTAAAAAAAATAAGGGCCAGTAAAATTTGGGGACCGCCATCTATAAAAAGGGTCAAACTTAAAAACAATGGAGGGGGCTTTAAATACGCTATTGGATCATTATTGATTTATTATAGCCAACTATATTTTAGTTTAGAGAGCAATATAACAGAATTACTTATATATCAGCCGTTAATAGGGGACAGGAATTCTCAATGAGTGCATTGACATGCTGAAGCGGTGTTTAACCCTTTTAGGGATGACAGTTTATTCAGTGGACAACTTATCCTGTTATCAGGTGCATGAAGGATTTACAGCTGGATCACTGGCTGGATTTTCACATTCCAGTTCTGTCCTTTAGCTTCAACTGCCAGTCAGCAGACAGCAGCCTATTTCGCTAGGATGCGCCATCATTGGCATCCTCCCACATGACTGTCATCTTAACGTTCAAGACCCATTGTCAAAAACAGAAATGAAATGAAAAAAGTAAAATCATCATATAGTACTCATTGTTGTACTGCATTGTGTAAAATGTATGAAGATGACCACTAACAAAGTACTATTTCATCATTGAGATTTGGGATGTATGATATACGTACAGTAAGTGTTGAACCAAGATACTTACCCTCCAAATGTTACAGTAGTCGTTTTTTTGCAACATGCAGATAAATTAAATGGAGACTCAAGGATCATTGAAATAACACAAATGTCCATGGACAAATATACATAGTTTATTCCTTTATTCTGTTCCAAAAACACAATGACATCCTTCCAGGACAGTTTAGTTAGAAAACAATACATGTCCAATTTCCACATTTCCTATAAATTGACCATCCCCTTTGTCGAGATAAATGAAACATAAAAAAAAAACGTTCTTATAGTTGAATCGTAATTAGAATCTAAGAATAAAATACAGTGAAAAAGGAAATCAAAACATGGGCAATGTTCAACTTGTGTTAAATAACTCACAATTCAAAATACAAACCGGAAATCATTTTAAAATATTTTTGCACATTGTTTTTATTTTATTTCATTTTTTACACCATTAAAAGTGTGAAACATTGGCAATCCACCTCTTCTCTATGTAACAAATATTGAGTTTTTTTTTTCAATTTTATATATATTTTTTTCATATAAACCCATGATGGCCTATAAAATCTCTGAATGTGAAGCTTCTGGCGCGGAGTGGTGTGCTGCAACTAAATAATTATTACAGCACAAGATGACAGAAGTATGCACGCAGTTCAGTTACATCGAGGTGTGATTGCAAAGCAAACAGCCGAGAGAGAAAATCGTTTTATATACATAACTGATATGTATGATTTGGGAAAACTGCTTATTTATTATGATTGGTAATTTGAGATATTTAGTTGTAAATTTGGTCACATAGTTGATAACCCAAGACAGGAATAAAAAAAAACCAGCATCTTACAGGAAGAGGCGACACTCTATGGTAGGTGGTACTGTCAATGATATGGCAGCACACCACTATTAGGACATGACGCCACAACCTTCATAGTCACCTTCAGGTAAAAATCACAGCCTTAGGTATGCACAATTTGGAAGTGTACAATGTATTCAGGGGTGATAAATGACTGTAATTTCACATAGAGCTTTGCTTCCATCTACTCTGTCTTAAATTCCACTGCAGTAACTGTTCATGTGGCGAGAGGGCTTGTGATAAGGAGAGTGGAAATAACTTCAATATTCATTCTGACCCCCGTCAAAAAACCCCACTCCCTCAGCCCACAAACATAGCCTCTGACTTTATTTGCATATACCAGTGATTGACAATTCGTATCCAATAACAAACTTTATCGTTTAGGTGAACAATAATTTCATCCATCTATTATCCTATCATAGAGCCCATCCCAGCGGTCTTCAGGCAGCTGGTTTGGGAGCCAACCACAGAGCACATATAGTCAAACAGCCATTAACGCTCATGAAGGTGTTCCAATAACCTGACATGTATTTTGGGAATGTGGGAGGAAATCCCTGGTGAAAAGCCACGCGGGCATGGGGAGAAAATGCAAACTCCCCCCCAAGAAGTCCAGAGATCGTAATCGAACCCTAAACCTTTGTGCTAGCCGTAAGTGCTAACCAGCCACACCCCATAAAAATATTTGTTCATTGGTTTATACCAACCACGTATAGAACAGGCGGCCCGGTAGCCGAGTGGTCAGCCCACCGGCTTCACAGTGCAGAGGTTGCCGGTTCGCGTCCCGGTCCGGCCTCCCTGTGTGGAGTTTGCATGTTCTCCCCGGACTCTCGTGGGTTTTCTCCGGGTCCTCCGGTTTCCTCCCACACTCCAAAAACATGCATGGCAGGCAGATTGACCACTCCAAATTGTTCCTAGGTGTGAGTGTGAGAGTGACTGTTGTGTCTTTGCGTGCCCTGCGATTGGCTGGCAACCAATTCAGGGTGTCCCCCGCCTCGTGCCCGAAGACAGCTGAGATAGGCTCCAGCAACCCCCGCGACCCTAATGAGGAATGAGCGGTATGGAAAATGAGAGATGAGATGAGACGTATAGAACAATCAACTGCTTTTTAATGACAAATTTAAAACATGTTTCGGCATCTACTTCCACCTTCGTTAGAGTCTGACGAAGGCGGAAGTAGACGCCAAAACATGTCAGGTATTTGAACACCGAAAATACACTGTCTCTAAGATAAGAATCTGTTTTAAATTTGATATAAAGTAGACAGGATGAACTTAATACAACTAAAAACGCGAGTGTTTTTTTATGAGGTGACAAACGTTACACGACTTTCAGTGAATCGTTTTGCTGTGTGCTGCGTTTTTCGAAGTTGGGTGTCATTACGTCTGTGTAAGCTCTCAGTCCTACAGGAGTGGTCCATCAATGAAACGGTTTCTTCAGCCGTCATCTGTACTTCTTTGAAGGTGTCGGACGTTTCGCTTCTTATCCAAGAAACTTTGTCAGCAAACTTTAGTTTGCTGACAAAATTTCTTGGTCAGCAAACTAAAGGTGTCATTATTTTTTTTAATGATGTAAAAAAGTATTTACCTTGGATGATGAATGTTTGGGAAACACTGGCATAAACAATGAATCACCTGCATGGTCATTTCTACATCACAATAGATGAAGAAATAGAATAGAATAGAAACTGTGAGCGCTCCATCTCTGATTCCAGGAACCCTTTTTGCCATATGTCTTTGCACTTTAACATGTGCTGGTTGCAGATTTCAGAATATAGCTGTATGACGCAATGAATCTCACAGCAGCAGAATACAGTGTAAGGTAACTCATAGTCACTATTTTGTGCCATTTTGCCTTATTCTTTCTGAAAAGGGTAGTCTATGAATAGCACATAAAACCTTTGCGCATACAAATAATGTTTCTAGTGCACAATGACAAGGCATGATGTGTTCCATGAGGTGTAGCAGCAATGTCTGTTTTTTTTGTAGTATCAGTCTTTAATCGTTAATGAATCAACTCAACGCTTTACAATGCATCGGTGCAAACCATATACTTAAAACGATGCTACACATAGCGCTTGGTCCTCCCAACATCGACATGGAAGTGTGAAAAAGGGCAGTCATGTCCACAAAAAATAAAAAAAATAGCAGTCACAAGTATTTGCCTTCATCACAACATGAGTGCAAAGACACCCCCTTTGCCACTAGAAAGCATCAAGGTTGAACAAGGTAAGCAGTAGAGGTGAACATATTGCACACAGACTAAAGTCAACGACTCCATTGCAATGGCACAATGCAGATGGCACATTTAAGAATATTTTTTTTCTGCCAACAGCAGAGAACACACTAAAAAATTGCAAAAACACACCCAGATTCTTTATTGCAGCACGCTTCCTGTCTTCTTTTTTTCAGTCTCTCTCTTGCTTTTTTATCTCCACATGTTAAAAATGTCTTCAGTCTGTAGGTTGTAAGGAACGTTTGAAGAGTGCATTTTGGCAGTAAGAGAAATCTTGTAGAAATTGGGCACAGCCAGGAGAATTGATGGGTCAAACCACACGGCCAAGAGTTCTTTTGGGGGTCATCAGACTCTTATGCTTTTCCTGTTCCACCCTGCCCATTTCCCGTGGGCACTTCCTCTCTAACCCCATCAGGTGATCACATTCCAGAGGCACCCAGACCCAGTCTGGCAGTGTGGCTCATGCATGGCAGTGTCTGAATGGTCTTGGGGAAGTCGTGGGTGAGTAGTCGTCCATTTTCCCCTCCGCTTCCATTACTATTCATCCTGATCAGGGTGGAGGAGTGCATGGCATCGTTGATGGATTGCTGTTGGACGAGGACACGTGACAATCAGACTGCAAATTAAAATGATTGGGTATGTTTTGGACTATCAGACAAGAATTGTCGCAATCGCTATGACCTCAAAGATTACAACATTGAATTTCTGCCTCTGAATGTGCTGCGGACAGATGGCACAGCAGCTATTAATATTCCCAGCAGCCTCTGCAATTCTTAAATGAAAAAGGTTTTCAGACCTTGCTGAGGTGACCGACCATCTGATGTTCCAGAAGGACAATCATAACCGTAATGAGGGCAGGTGATGACCAATGCTTGCTTTCAGTGCTGTGCTCACTCTGCTTTTCAGAAGAGAACGCCAAAACTCACGAGGTGATAGATGTCAAAAGACAAATCAGGTTGTTGATGGCTTACTAAATTCAATGACTATCGTTGTAAACGGTATTTATCAGTCGGGTAGTAGATCAGAACCAATCCCTATTCTTAGACTTGTGAAATCCAATAGAAAGGTCTTATATTGAAGCAGTGATAGAACTGCTTTTTGGTATATGTATCGAAAGGATGTTGATCACAATGGGCCTTGCTTTTTGAGATAGTCAGCAAAAAGAGCAGAAGCAACAGGGGTTAGATTCATTCAGAGTTACAGACTCTGATAGATGCATCGCTGTAATTCAAATTGGGTCTTTACCTGTCGTCCAACATGAACTTGTGTCTATCCTATGTGTAGAGCCGTTTGTCGAAAAAAAGACACAAATCCCCGCACTCAAAGATGCCTCATCAATCTTTTGACCAACGATAAACGTCATAAAGCAGTTTCTCCTGTCATTTTTACGATGCAAATGTGGATACTACATATGTGGACATCTTTATGAGATACACAGGAGAGGAAATGGAATACAAGATTATGCAGAATGCACAATCACAACAAAATATTGTGAAAGGGTGTGGCACGGGCCTTAAGAAAACCATAAGAGGAAGTTGCAGCGACAGACAAAGGTTCACATCATGTTTGTTATTTTGCCAGATGTGTGTATATGTGACGATAGATTCCTTTCAAGAACGCATATGCTATTATCTTAAAATCAAACTTGAATCATATGCAGAAAGTGCTGATCAGTATCAGGATTGTTTTGATGTAATGGAGGTCTACATTCTCACTTAAAGAAAAAAATATTGGATCCTGAAATTGATTTTATTATACTGTACTGTACTGTGCAGGTATGTGTTTATTGTCATGGGCGAAGTGTTTGTATTTTATTAAAGAAATCAACTTTCAGATTTCCTACAATGTCTTTCCAATCTGCGAAGGCTCTTGTATGGGTTGATTGACTAGTGGATGCGTTCATCATGATCTTTAAGTGTGCCCTGTTCAAGGCTTAATGATATCATCCTTAAATATAAATTTACCGAAGAGATACATCATCTTTTACGAAGAACTACTTGATGGTTGGCCCTAACAGTTAAACAAGTATGAGGGTAATATTTAATTAAGAGATTCGGGACATATGGAGAAGGTCATTAGTAACATGAAAACTTGGCGAAGGACCGAAAAAAGGAAAGAGAAGTAGAGGAGAGTGTTTGAGCTGCGGTGGGAGGCTGACTGTGGCCATGGTTAGACGGGCGAGGATTGAGGAGGCAGATGTCATCATCATCATCATCATTATCATCATCATCATCATCATCATCATCATGGCTTAATCACAGCATTTCCTACCCCGTGGCTGTGCTCTGCCCTTATATCTTAACAGTGTTGTTGGCATACAGGCCGTAGCTCTGCAGCTCTGTGTAGGGAGCGCTAGCACCACTGTCTAAGGCTGAGCAGTGAAAGGCCTGAGCAGCTGAGGCAGCAGCGGCTCGTGCGGTTGACACCTTCATTCGATGTGACTCGGTCCTGGATTTGTAGCAGAATTCCACCAGTGCTACAAGCATGGCCAGGCCCAGGCCGCCGATAAGGATGTAGAAGACTCCGGCCACGTTGCTGAGGCTCAGAGCGCTCGTCTTGTCCTGGAGGAAGTGACAGGATGACGAGAACCAATCGATGAGAAAAGATTTTGGACATTCATATTTACACACTCTTAATTGACTTCGCGTGGTCCAATTCACACATACAAATGTATATAATTACATGGATGAATACTTTCATAATGTCACACGCATTCATATACTGTATACATTAAAATGTAATTATAAAGGTATAACTTGTTATTCGTTCGTTTATTTTCATAATCAAATTGTTGAAAAATATTAGTTTGTTTCTTTCAAGTGTCTTCATAGTTTATATTTATGATCTATATTTTTTTACGTTGATGTAATGCAAGGCACTAAATGTAATTGTTTCATTTGGACCAATTAATGCACAATATTTTGTCAAAACTGGATCCGAGTAGTGATGGACATTAATAATATTGATAGGATTTTTTTTTTAAACTGTCCATTTTTATAACCTTGTGGTTTCTTTAATTATTTTTCTTTTTAACATTATTGCTGTCCCTGATCGTTGATGGAGGTCATTGTCATTCGGTCATGGTGAAAGCAGGTAGTTACACGACATGAATGAGATAAAACTGAAAAGTGTACATCAAATAAAAGAACCTATCAGTGTCTGCAGTGTATGCTAAATAAAGTTTGCAAGCTGTTGTTATTTTTTGGTTGCACCATTAGCGCTTGAAGTGGTTTTAGAAAGCTAAGTTTAGTTTCTGTAATTACCTATGATTCTATATGTATTTAACACATTTTTAAATAAGCCTGATTTTAACTATTGGAGACAACTAGAAAAAAATATGTTTTGTAAAAAGTAAAAACCTACAAATTTGACATCGCTGAAATGATTATTTATGTTATATAATATTTATATTTTAGAAATCAGGACAACCGACAACAACGGATTTGCGTTGCCTTGATAAATATTGTCTGTATTGTCTGTTGTCAATTGTCTGTCTTCTTTAGCCACATTATAAGTGCCTTGCACGCTGGGTCTGAGAGGACAGTAATTTCATCTGTGCTGTATGTGTATGTATATTAGTATATTTGACAATAAAGCTGACTTTGACTATTTGAGGGTCAAAATTTTTGTTTATATCAATTCAATACAATACCGGTATTTTCAAACTGATCGAAGCCTAAATATTGACTGTGATAGGTGACTTGGTCAGCCACAACAATAAGGATGCAACCACCACAACACACACACACACACACACACACACACACACACACACACACACACACACACACACACACACACACACACACACACACACACACACATGCAAAATGCAAACAAACTATTACAATAAGAACATACTGAAGGCCTGTTTCTGAAAGCACCGCTATACAGTTTAACTGGATAACGTCAATAATTAATCTCCCAGAGATATGGTAGTTTAGTTCTGTTGCTTTCAGAAAGAAAAGCGCAGACACAATCAATGACAATGACCGCTCTCAGGACCACAGGGACATCTGTACAAGACACGAGTAATAATACAGCTTGTAATCACACTTAAGCGTTCATGTCTACAATAGGATATTGACTGCAGATTTGCACTTCATGAAGACTTCAATTATCTGAGCCACAAACATTATGCTGTGCAACATCAGATCCCCTGATTTATTGCCACATTGATGAAATGTGGATTATTTGCTTTGCAAGATGAGTTATCCAGCCATACCAAATGCAAATCAAGTTATCATGGTTCACTGGTTTTATGAAACAGGCCACACATTACATGACACATGCTTTGGAATATATTTTTGTAAATCACTCAATACTTTGTATTTCCAATGTAATTTGGATCAGTGCAAACAAGGGAGCGATAACATTTTTAGTTTTAGAATTGTTAAGTCATTTTGTCATTTTCCTTATCTAAAGTGCTCTAACAGATGTGTGTTTAATATCGATGCATAGACAAAACATGTAATTGTTATGATGTAACTCCTATTTATTAAGGGTGGCTGTTTTGTAGGCATGACTGGCCGCAGATTTATCAGACTAAACTGTAACAATGTGATTATTTTTCTATTAAGCAACATTTCTGCTAATTAATAACAAAACAATTGGGATTTACAACCCTGCAAATAGTTGTCCCTCAGGGCAGAACCATCTAAAAAATACATTTTCGGTCTGTGTTTCAAGAATGTGGTGCATTCCTCAATAACCTTCTGGTTGCCAGCTTGTTTCCTCGGGATAAACATTTGTTTCAAAGTAGTTTAGTTTGTTTCATTTGCAAAAAAAGGAACTGTGTATTAAGAGGGACAGTACTGAAATGCAAGATAGGGGGCAAATAATTCCTGAGGCATTTCCAGAAGAAATTCAATCATTTTTTTCCGAAAACAGGCCTCTGGCTGAGAGTGAAAGCAAAGTGCAAACACAGACAGGCTTTGTTCAGGAAATGAATCAGTTGACATTTTGGCCTTTGAGTGATTCTAGATTCAATTAGTTTTATTTAATTTGAAGACTGTAAGATCGATAGAAATCTAAATTATTATTTAAAAATCACACACACATATTAATATTTTAAAGCAAAAACAGATACAAGATTGCTCACAAAGTTATGTGCCCGGATATAAGGCAACATTTTTTTTAATGAATAATAGAACTGATTAACATTTTGTTCTTGAAATAAACCCTGAATAGCAAATACTTGTGTCGTGTTTCGTACTTCAGCAACAATCAACTTGTGATCTACCTTATCCTGTGGAGAAATTCAAAGACTATATCAGGACTGTTCTATCTATTTTTTTATATTGTGTTTCTGCTACTTACACAAACAAATAATCATACAAACTCCCCCCCCAAAAGTAATTGATACATGAATGATACAGTGTGAATAGACAGAGGGAAAGAATTATCCCCATGCCCTATTTATTTTTAGCAAATGTCACTTCAGATATCTTGATGGGAAGTTTATTTACAGTCGGATAAACAATAATAGTGAAAAAAACAACTTAGAAATAAATAACATGTTTTCCGAACTAGAAGGCGCTTTGGAGTATAAGGTGCACATTAAATTAAAAACCTATTTAAATGTTTTTAAAGGGTGCACTGCATTTTAAGGCATACAGACGAGAACAGTAGCTGGCATTGGATTATGCATATGAGAAATCAGAATATTGATCCATGTATAAGGTACATCCGATGATAAGGTGCGCTGTGGGCTTTTGAAAAAAGTGAATGCGTTTCGGTGCGCCTTGTAGTGTGGAAAATACGGTGGTGTTTTTTTGTCTTATATGCAGGCTGGTACTGTCATAGCTAATGCAGCGGTGCTCAATGTATCAGATGCCTCTCGGCCTAGATTTGGGACAGATCTGGGGTCAGGGCAGGGTTGTGCTGTGCGGATATAGGATCAGGATAGAGACTAACCTTTCTTCCAGAGTCCTTGTTGCCACACTCCCCTTTATCGTACCACCATTTGTTTTTCAGTTTGTCTAAGACGGCTTGCTCATTGAGTTTCAACACCGCTAGGTTTACTGGGATTCTTCCAACCACAAAGAAATAACATAAATAACATATTATACCATGTTATTTTATGTTATTGATGCAGAAACATTGCAAAATACATTCACACATTAATACTTGAGCTGGCCTATTGTTGAAGAAAAGGAGAAAGTATCACATCATACACATGCGCAGCCACACACACACCAACACCCACAAAAATACAGATGGCATAAAGAACATTAGGACATTTTGGAATCAAAGTGATATGCATTAATACTCCATCTAGCTCATTCGGCTCGCTCCCTAGGGCAGTAGATGTGTATTACTATATCACTTTTGGGGAACCGGCACACTGCACACCTTCCCTTGTACATCGTAGAATATAGTCAAAACAAATGCTGCACTGACCTAGCAGATGCAGCAGAATGTTGTTTGAATGTTTTGTTTTTTTATCAATTTTTTTTAAGGGTGGACTGGTATCGCAGTCAGGGCCTGCCGGTTACCCCGCTCCCCATACAACCCACCACGCACCACTGGTGGTGGTAGGTTACCCACAGGGTTTATCAAACTGGCTCTGACCTTGGAATCCCCGCCCCCGCTGCCGCACTCTCCCTTGTCGTACCACCACTTGTTTTTCAATTTGTCCAAGAGGCCCTGCTCGTTCAGTTTTAACACTGCCAGGTTTACAGGGTTTCTTGAAAATAATATAAAACGATAGCCATTAGGAGACACTCTCTTCGACAGATATAACGAGGTAAAAATCATGGTTGTGGTGATTATGACAACACTAACTTCGGTGATAATTGAAACTCCTGCGTACAGCTACTGATATGAAGCAGGAGCCCTGGCTTTAAGATGCACGTTTGGTACATGTATGTTAGTTGTACATCTGCAGTGGCCTGAAATGATGTGTGCCCATAAAACAATGGTGTCAGGTTTTACCAAGCAGCGACCTCAGAAAGAGACGGAGCAGACACTAAATGGAGATGCCTTTGATGCGGAAGTCTGTCTACCGATGGCAATTTCCTTTCAGTGACAACAGCGTATACAGATCGCTATGGTAACTGACATAGCAATATTCACCCCAAAGTCCCCCCCTAGTCAATTACATCTCACGATTAATTTATCACATATGAAGTCGGAGGCCTCAAAAATATTTTTGAACTCTCTGGTTTTAGATCATATTTTTCAACATCCATCGACATCCTCATTCAAATCATCTCTTTTGTGGCCGCGTGCTCCCTCCGGAGAAGTATGTGCATTTCCTCGAGCTGACCGCTACTGGCAGACACTCCCCATGCTCAAATCAAAGAAAAGAAGAATTACTTTCAAATTAGATGTCAATGCAGAGATATGTATTTCTTTGTACCATTCTTCCTTTCTAATTTGATGCAGGGACGTCTATTTGAAACCGTAAATTGTACTTTATACAAAGCAGCTGGAGGGAAGACCAATACAATGTCTTCTGAGTTGGTAAAACCTTTGAATTCTTTCTCAGCCTCTCTCTCAGACAGAAAGAAAGAAGTCAAAGTACATGGACATGGATGCTCAGCAAGTTAGTTAGTTTGGTTACATGGTTCAAGACCATCTGATGTTGTTTCCGGGAGGTGGGATGGAATTAGGCAGGCAGGCAGTGTTGGTGGCAGGATATCATACATGTTAAAAATGTATGTCAGGACATAAAAAGACAAATCCAAAATACAGTAAAGTCTCGTTATATCGATATCGGTTATATCAATAGTACTACTTATTACGATACTATTTCTATGAACGCAAGAAGAAAATTTACATGCCGCAGGATCGGATATATCGATAGTCCGGTTATATTGATATTTTTTCCGACTCCCGAGAATATCGATATAACGAGACTTTACTGTATGTTATCGTCAGCAAAAGCAGACAGCCTTCTGTAAAAACAAGAGTTATTTCACTCCGGGCAACAATTCTGAGCATATTTGCATAGTTTTCCAACAAGGACAGGCATAGGATTAAATATCAATCAACAGAGAATTTGGGGGATTTTTTCCCCAGTATCTTATGAATGAGATTTCTCTTTCAATGTTTGGAACACTTAATTGTATTGTGTATTTAGCGATTGATGTTGTCACAGCTGAGACCGTGGAGCATGCAGGCAAACTCCCTAGTGGTGGCCATGCTATTTTGAAACCCAATCAACCTCACATCTGCCATTGCAGCCAACTCGTGCACTGCATTTTGGCCCAGGCAATAAGACAGCCAATAAATCAGTAACAATCATAATGAATTGATGATGCCCATCCCGACTTGCTGAAAAAAACATGCATTTCATTATTTCCTTTTTATCTGGAAAAACAGACACTTCATTTGTGTTTTCCGGATGAAGAGAAAATAAAATACACATTTCAAATTGCAGTACATTTGATGACATTGAATCGAAAAATATACTCTTGCCCATTGTCAAGAAAAAAAAATCAAGTGCAGTATTTATTCGAATATAACGCGCATAATGTTCTACCTAAAAAGAACTCAAAGTTTGGGTGTGCGCTATAAACAAGGCTTTGGAAAAAATTCTCATCTATATTTAATGCTTTATCCCTTCCAGGAGGGGGCAACATTTCCATGGCTATTCTCCATAGTCGTGCTTTGTTCCACCTTCAGCTGTTGTTAAGGTGCCCTTCAGTTTCGATTGTCGGAAAGACTCGTATCATGCACATTCCTTTTTTTTGATTGTTGATTACCATTTCTTTAGCTACGCTTCATTTCCTTTCCTTGCCTCGCCCACACTGAAACTTGAGTTAAGTATTGCTGTTTTGCACAAGTTCCCATTGTCAATAAATGATTTTTATCATGGATGCATGTGTTGTCACTTACAATGCTTGGTCTGAGCCAAGAAAAAGTGAATAACATTTTTATACAGATTTTTTTTTTTTGAAAATTAGGGGTGCGCGTTATACTCGAATAAGTATGTTGTTAATGTGCGGTACAAAAACTTAGTGGCACCTTGAAAGCAAAGCATGAAACACCACATAGAGAGAGAGCGTTTAAGAGGTCTTCAGCAGATTTTTTTGGTTTACTGGCGAGATCAGAATGATTTTATGACTTTGAAGATTTCAACACTTGACTGCACAATTGAATCAAGATGCAGTGATTGAAGCAATGGAAGCATTTCTTGTCAGTTTTATCTGACCTTTGGCTGCGACTCAAGGTGGAAGCCGAAATGAATTCTTTGCGCTTTTGAATGAAATCTCACCATGAGGCTCCTTTCATTAAAACGAACGAGCCTGATTAGTTCTGGATTAAAGGCTTCAGATGCCACTGGCTTCGGCTCTCGCTCTCTGCAGCAGCAGAAGCATGAATGGTGGTTGATGTAATGCTAAATGGCAGCTGCTGCACTTGGACATCGATGGGAAAGAGTGTCCTGTACACATTATCATTAGTTTCATCAATTATCACACTGAATAGGGCACATATTCAATTTGGTGGACACAAGACTAGTGTGAGCCCTGACTTAAGTGGGCAGGTGAGTGACTGGGATGTGCCCCTCTCACCGGTCGACTTGCGATTGACACATTTACAGCATATTTTCGTGAGAGTTTTCCTCTGTGGGTGCCAATAGCTTTATGGATAGTGGATGAGCTGAAAGTATAATTCACGATCAAATTCAACCAGAAATGCTCAGACAGAAATATTTAACTACACTTAAGCAGGTGCTCACAGGTTTGAGAGGATTAGTTGATAAAGACAACAACAAACGGTGAACATAATCAAAAGATGAATGCAACTTCACCATTATGAAAAATTGTTCCAGGGGAACTCCATAATCGTGTTATAATGATGTAGTAGTAAAAAATGTGATGGAAAAATAAAAAGACAAAGCTCATGCACAAGCTTTCATAAAGGCTTCCCTGAACTTTTATCCAGCTGTACTGCAGTGGCTGGGTTTTACCTGAGAGGGGATCCCTTGGGAGTGGCAATGCCATAACCTTTCGAGTCTAGATTCCCTCCGACTTTCATCGTGTCACAGGGTTTCCTCTGCTCTATGTACTCATTCATGGTAGATTCCAGCAAGTAGGCATACTTTCCCTTGGATTTTCGAACTCTTATGACACCTTCGTCTGTGGTCTTGACAAACACAGACGGGTCGGCTGCCTTCATGTAGGACCACATCTTCTCAAACACAGCGATTTTTGACCTCTGATGAAAAGGATAAAACAAGTGTTCAATCAGGAAAAGGATACAAAATCTGTAAGAATAGTTCGTACTTGGCGTTTGTCATTTTTGGTCTCCAGAGAATATTCAAAATCTTCTTGAAGACATTTACCAAAAGGTTGCCAGACTTCATGGCCCGTAAAACACAAAAAGTATTGGCTCATGTCTGCCAACCATTTGCGAACTTTTACGAACTCTGACGAGAATGTTCGCCGATTGTAAAAAAACTCACAGATGTTCACCATACATGCAGCAACAATTGCTTCATAGAGAATATCTTTGTGCTTTTATCAGGCAGAAAAGTACACAGCCCTATTCATTGAATTCTCAGGACCTATTTTTTCAGAAATTGTGAGGAAGGCATTTGGGTACTCCAAACCTACAACGCGGAATCTTCTTCAGGAAAAAAACTACAGTAGTTAAATGTTGTTAAATCTAAACTGAAAGACATGGAAACTTCCATAGTCTGTAGTTTTTTGTTTTCTGTTTGAGCAATTTATTGATGGCTTCATCCAAAAGGTTGTCTGTCTTTTTACGTCTATAATTGTGTTTGTGTATTGTTGCTGCCTATCTTGGTCAAGTCTCTCTTGGAAAAGAAGTTCTTAAACTCAACGGGACCAATCTGGTTGAATCAAGGTTCAATAAAAATCATCGTAAAATAATAAAATAAATGTGGATCAAACCTCTAAAGATGGAGGACACTGATTTGCTGTGGCGACCCCTTGAAGGGAAAAGCCGAAAGGAAAAGAAGAAGATGCACTCTTACCCTGAAAAATTCTTTTGTTGAGCCAGCATCCAGTGTTCCATAGGCAATCTCTGTTTGCTTGGCCAAATCTTCAGCACTCTCGATAGGAGACACCATCCTCTCCACGGTCAGGAATGCCGCCAAGTTGGCCGTATAGGAAGAGATAATGATGAGGGTGAAGAACCACCAGACACCTCCAACAATGCGGCCAGACAGAGAGCTAAAATCAGACAGATGACATCATTGGGGTTGTAGAAGGTCATTATCAAACGACAGAGGCGTCTTGTTTTCGTCTGGAACATTTTGAACGCTGTTGAAGCCTTTGTGATGACATTGATTGCATCACATTATGGCAATGCATCATCATTTTACCAGCGTTGGACAGGTTAACTACATGTGTTATATATATATATATATATATATATATATATATATATATATATATATATATATATATATATATATATATATATATATATATATATATATACTCTCGATACCCACGGCCCAATCATCTCGCTGTCTCCTATACTGAAGAAAATGTTTTTTTTTCTCCTCCAGATTTAACACTGATTCTATTGACATTTGAGTTTGACGTCAAAATGTGACAAGGAGAATACAGTGATACCTCAGCTTACGAACGCTATAGCTCACAAACGTTTTGCCTTACGAACATTAAATTCGCGAGAATATAATCTTGGCAGACGTACTAGTTTCCGGCGGACGAACCAAACCACACGAACCAAACCGTCACGTCTGCACAAGGCAAAAAACAAAACGACCCTGTCGAACCAAAGTACTCGATGAAGGCAGTAGATGAGTTCAAAAGGTTTTACTGAGACACGCAGGGGAACACCAAACAAAACGACAGCAAAAAGGGAGAGAGAGCGACCAACCTGGCATAAGTAGTGGAGAATCACGAAAGGGAAATATACAGTGAATACTGATGCTAACCGGGTGACTTTTATAGTCAGACGGCACATTAGTGAATGGAAATCAAGTGTGCGAGCCCGAGGAACAGGGAGGGGAGGGGCGTGCACCTGACACCAATCAAGATGTGACACACGGTGGCTGGCGGACTAGTTTTCGGGAGATGAACACCAAACCACACGGTCGAAAAGCGCCACGGTGGATGGCAGACTAGTTTTCCGCACCCCCTTTGAGTGCAGACATGGTTTGCTATCGAGTGGAGTACTTTTGCGATTATGGGACCGAAAAAGACCCCACCACAGACTAGTGTGAAACCGAAGAGGACACAAAAGGAAAATTACGGTCGAGCAGAAGAAGATCATTGAAAAACACAAACGAGGTGTGCGTTTGTGTGATTTAGCATCCCAGTACCAGTATGCTAAATTGACCATTTTACGTGTGGCGAAGGGTGTTTATGTGTTGTCTAAGCAACAGTCTCAGGAAATAGAAGAGGTTGAAAAACTTCTGTTGATTTGGATTAACGAAAAGCAGCTAGCAGGGATCATTGTGAGTGACGATAAGCACAGCAACTTCACTCGGATATCATCAAGAGGCAACTACATCAACGACCATCACAAAGGTAAATAAAACGACTTTATTATATAGTACACTTTATTTCTTTAATTACTATCCAATAGCACATTTATTATACACAAAATAAGCTATATATATTTTGTGTAGTTTTGAGGCTTATTTAGTAGAAAATTATGTTTTATGGGGACCTGGGAACGGATTATTCTCATTTTTAATGATTTCTTAACGGAAATAAATGTTTGGCAGACGAATTTTTCTCCTTCCACACACTTTCTGGGAATCAATTAAGTTTGTAAACCACGAAAAAATAGTCAACACAAAAATAAATAAATCAATTAAAAAAATCACAAAACTATCAAATAATTATCCATTCACACATCCAGAGATCCAAAATGCGGGTGGCTTGAGTAACAAACAGTGAGACGGCTGAAGGAGAAATCACAGAGATTAAAAGTAAACTCCTGCTGGTGCTGCTGGGCTCAGGAGATGCAAGTAAACAGCTGTCTAATCCTTCTCCTTCAATTGCCATCTTTCTATCTTGTTCTGTCTTATGCTGTTCCCTCCATCCACCCACAATTTCCGCTGCGCCCGCCTCTCCCTGTTTGTTGTGGTCCACACCTTGGCTTGGCACACACTGAGGCATTCAAGTGTGCACACTCAATCCCAGTTGGAGTGCGCTTGCAAGAACCTCACTGCCAGAGAACAACCAGGTCACCATTTCCTTGTGTGTATGTGTGTGTGTGTGCGTGCGTGTGTGTGTGCGTGTGTGTGTGTGTGTGTGTGTGTGTGTGTGTGTGTGTGTGTGTGTGTGTGTGTGTGTGTGTGTGTGTGTGTGTGTGTGTGTGTGTGCGCACGTGTGATAGCAGTCCTCCATGCTCAAAGAGGCAAGCAGCTGGCACACCCAGACCTGTTTGTTCCTTTTTGTTTCCTCTCCGAGACATTCCTCGCGCATCTCCTGCTCTCATCAAACAGTGCAGCAGCAGCCTACCTAAGAGCTTTGGTAAAAAAACTAAGCTGTCTCATTACTGTAAAGGAACACCTCCAAGTAGCACTGTAATTTCTTAGCCTTGTAACAGCTATGATTAGTTAATTATTTATTCCGCTCCCCCTTTTTTAATTCCATTTAATGACGAAATGAAATAGTAATGGGAGAACAGTTGGATGACTGTTTACGGGAAGACAGTTGTGAATGATAGAGGCTGGAATGATTAATTGATAAGTCATTTGGAGGGCATTCTATAGTTTCAAGGGGGTGCATTAGAATTGCTAACAAGAGATTAAAAGAAAAAGAACATCTTCTTGCTGAGTGCGAGATACTATGGGAGCATTCTGGGCTCAAACTGCCAATAAGCCTTGTGTTGTAATAATGCAGTCACTCTCAAGAGGCGCCGTGGGGTCACTATAAAGGAACTGTGCCTGTACCGGAGGGGATTACCCATTATCACCGACATGTACACTCTGGATCTTGATTCTTTCAATCTGCAAAGGCCACGGCACCCTTTATAATTATGCAAACCAAGGGGAGCCTGTGATAAAACTGTTATTTCTATTTTTCATACCCAGGAATTCCCTTGTCCGTACAATACCCAGGGAAATATTAAGTGTACCGCTGCCAATGAAAATGTAATCTTAATGTTTCAGGTAAACGTCATTTTACCTCTCAAGATTTACTGCCTTTGTACGCTTGAATATAATTTGAAGGGAGAGTAAATGGATTCATTGGTTATTGGTGATTGTCGTTTGGATTTGGATGTTTGCGACACTGGTTCTAGAACATTTTAAATGTGTCTGCTAGGTGTTTGTTTTGACGTCTGTGTAAGCTCTCAGTCGTACAGGAGTGGTCCATCGATGAGAAGGTTTCTTTAGCCGTCATCTGTACAAAAGTGAAGGTTTCGGACGTTTCGCCTCCTATCCAAGAGGCTTCGTCAGCGAACTAAAGTCTGACTGGTCGTATCGGCCCCATTTATATATCCCTAATGTCCAGACATGGTGGCGCCGGACACAGCTATGATAGGTCCCTACTCTCAGGTTAAGGCAAAAATTAGTGCATCCAAAAGATAGGCTACCAAATGAAAAACAAAGTAATGTAGTTTATTCCATACATTGTAAGAATTAAAATTGTAAAGAGCAGTACATTGGGGAGACTCAACAAATTCTCAAAAAAAGACTTTATCAACATCGCAGGGATAATACTAGTGGGCCTCAATCGGCAGTACATTTGCACCTAAAAGCTAGCAACCACTCATTTGACGACAATGAGGTTAAAATCTTAGCGAAAGAACATAGATTGTTTGAAAGGGGGGTAAAAGAAGCGATTCTTATAAAACAACAAAATCCTTCATTAAACCGGTCTGGTGGGGTGAGGTTCAATTTGGATCGTTCATACAATAGCCTGCTTAGGCAAAACAGGTTAGGCAACTTTCGCAATGCTGATGAGGGTCGTTATGCTGATGAGGTGATACCGGGGGGAGTGGGGGTAATAGGCCAGTCGTTAGTCAGGAATGTAGGAACAATCAGTGGGGCCACAGGAAGGGGTCCCCCCCCCCCCCCAACCTGAGAGTAGGGACCTATCATAGCTGTGTCCGGCGCCACCATGTCTGGACATTAGGGATATATAAATGGGCCGATACGACCAGTCAGACTTTAGTTCGCTGACGAAGCCTCTTGGATAGGAGGCGAAACGTCCGAAACCTTCACTTTTGTACAGATGACGGCTGAAGAAACCTTCTCATCGATCCAGCAAGAAGAGAAATACAAATTTCTCGGACCAGCCGTCTTCATCAGATAAGATATTAAGCGGTGACTAATAAAATTTGGAAGTCTACAGAAATAAGACAAACAAATAAATTAACTCATTGACTGCCATGTAAATTTTGGGCGCCTTACAAAGCTCTCAAGGACACAGTCACAGACAAGGATAGGTACAAATAGAATGCAATAAATAAAATACAATTATATAATAAATAAAATACAATTATAAATAGAAACGAGAGAGAACTACACAGAAAATAAACAACGCTTGAACAGATGAAGCTGGAACAAAGTGCTAACATGAAAAAGAGGGAAATGCTGCTCCCTTGTGGAATTTTTTTTTGGCATAGGCCTTGGCCAGCGCTTTATCGGCAACCAATCATGAAAAAACAAAACCCGAACAAATTTGAGAAGGGCGCTCTACATCATATTTTTAATTCCAAAATAAATTAGTGAACGACAGTGACTGAGTTAAGAAGTACACCGTGTTAGTTGCGAATGAAACATTATCTAATCATAGTATGACATGAAGTCAATTTGGTTCTTCTGGTGCGGTTTGAAAACCCATCAGAGTCTGAAATGGCACGGTGGTTTGTGCAACGTCATGCTTTTTGTGCTTCATGAAGTGAAGTTGCAGTTCATGATTTTTTTTTCCTGTTTTTGTTTGTCTGAGGACTGTTTGGTTGTTTTATAACCGTAAATTGTTATAGCACAGGAATGATTGGAGATTGTGAGTGAAATATGAAGTGAGTCATGGACAACAGTAAGAGAGTAAGCTACAGTGATACCTTGGCTTACGGACTTAATTGGTTCCCAGGCAGAGTGTGTAAGGCGAAAAGTGTGTATCCCAAAAAATAATTTCCCATAGGTCCCCATAAAACTTAATTTTCTTACTTTCTAATTTTCTAAGACTTATAACTACACAAAATATACCTTATTTTATGTATAATAAATGTGCTACAGTATTATAATTAAATAAATAAACTGTATGGTATAATATAGTCGTTTTATTTACCTTTGTGATGGCTTGATGGAATGTAGTGGCGGGTTTCATCAGCAATAAACACTTGATGAGGAACGTAGCCATCCTCTTTCACCATCTTGAGGAATGATCCCTTGTAGGTGCTTTCTCTGCGATAATTTTACCTAGTTCCTCATCAATTATCGATCCAAGATGGCGCCGCGGATGGCAGCCTCGGTCACACGCTCCCTAGTATTGTTCCTGGTTTTGTCATTTTCATTTGTTTTTTGCGATCCTACGCGACTCAGTTACACGAGGGAAGAGTTACTGAGCATTGGGGAATCCACTCTTGGACTATTTTCACCGACACACCAAAATCTACAAGGTTTTTCGGGGCTGCTCGCGAGCGGCGTAGCAGCTCTGTACGGAGCTTTGAGACGCCGGCGTAGGAGGGGGAAGCGAGCCGGCGTGCTCGTCAAGCTACGGCAGCGTGGATTTCGAACGCCGCTCCCATCGATCCACCTCGCTAATCTACGCTCACTACCAAACAAGATGGACGAACTTCTGCTTCTCACAAAGACCAATAAAACGTTTGCCCGCTCTGCTGCCCCTGATCATTTTGGGTGATTTTAATCAAACACGTTTAAACCGTGAACTTCCCAAATATAAGCAGCATATTGACTGTTTCACCAGAGGAGAAAACATTCTAGATCATTGTTACACAGGACTCAAAGGCGCAAGTCTGTTGCGCATGCAGCATTGGGTCTTTCTGACGACTATTTAATCCACTTAATTCCCACATACAAACAGAAACTCAAATGTGTAAAACCGGTAGTCAAGACAGATGAAGCAAAGTTATCGCTACAAGAATGCTTAGACTGCACTGATTGGAGCGTCTTTGAAACTTCAACGGGCACATTGGATGAATACACAGACACTGTAACATCATACATCAGTTTCTGTGAGGACATGTGTGTACCAACAAAGTCCTTCCGCTCATTCAACAACAACAAGCCATGGTTCACTCCCAAACTCAGGCAGCTTAGGAAAGAGAAAGAATCCGCATTTAAAAGCGGCGATCGAGCAGTTTACAAACTCGCCCGAAACAGGCCGACGAAGGAAATTAACATTGCAAATAAAAGTTATGCGGAGAGGCTTAACAAACAGTTCTCCGCTAACGACTCTGCATCGGTGTGGAATGGCCTGAAAGCAATAACAAATTATCGTTTACCTTCCCCCCAAGCAGTGTACAACAATGGTATGGCTGATGAGTTAAATACATACTTTTGCCGATTTGAAAAGGACACCCCCATTGCCCCGGTCTGCCCACCATTACCAGAAACTACCGTATCTCCGCCCTCTGCCCTACAGATCCACGAACTGGACGTTAGACGGCTCTTCAAGCAGCAGAAGATCAAGAAAGCTGCGGGACCTGACAGAGTGTCCCCCTCCTGCCTGAAAGTCTGCGCTGACCAGCTAGCTCCGGTCTTCACACAAATCTTCAAACGATCCCTGGAGCAATGTGAAGTCCCATCCTGCTTCAAACAGTCTACTATCGTCCCAGTTCCAAAGAAACCAGCACCCTCGGGATTGAACGACTATAGACCTGTCGCTCTGACGTCTGTGGTCATGAAGTCCTTTGAACGCCTCGTGCTGAACCACCTAAAGAACATCACCGGACCTCTGCTAGATCCTCTTCAGTTTGCCTACCGGGCAAACAGGTCTGTGGAGGATGCAGTCAACATCGGACTGCACCACATCCTCGACCACCTTGACAACACAGGAACCTACGCAAGGATCCTGTTTGTGGACTACAGCTCTGCGTTCAATACCATCATCCCAGAACTCCTCATCCCCAAACTTCTCCAGCTTGGTGTGTCCCCCACGATCTGCCAGTGGACCCTCAGCTTCCTGACAGGACGGACACAACAGGTCAGACTGGGAAATATATCATCCACAACACGAACCACGAGCACTGGAGCCCCGCAGGGATGCGTCCTCTCTCCATTGCTCTTCTCTCTCTACACGAACGACTGCACCTCAACGCACCCAGCTGCCAAATTCATAAAGTTCGCAGACGACACCACGGTCATCGGTCTCATCAAAGACGGTGACGAGTCTGCGTACCGACAACAAGTGGAGCAGCTGGAGCTCTGGTGCAGCCGTCACAACCTGGAGCTGAACACGCTCAAGACAGTTGAGATGATCGTGGACTTCAGGAAACATCCATCACCACAGCTACCCCTCACACTATCCAACTGCTTGGTGTCAACCGTTGAGACCTTCAAGTTCCTGGGAATCACAGTCTCCCAGGACATGAAGTGGGAGGTCAAAACCAACTCTATCCTGAAAAAGGCCCAACAGAGAATGTACTTCCTGAGGCTGCTAAAGAAGCATGGCCTGCCACAGGAGGTGCGGCAACATTTCTACACGGCTGTCATCGAATCCATCCTGTGTTCTTCCATCACCGTTTGATTCAGGGCCGCCACAAAAATGGACAAAATCCGACTTCAACGGACAGTTAGGACGGCGGAAAAAATCATTGCCACCGCCCTACCCACTCTCGAGGACTTGCACACTGCAAGAATCCAAACGAGGGCGCGGAAAATCCTACTGGACCCTCCGCACCCTGCCCGCCACCTTTTCCAGCTACTTCCCTCAGGCAGGCGCTACCGATCCATGCGCACCAAATCCAGCAGACATTTAAACAGCTTCTTCCCCCAAGCCATTAACTCTTTGAACTCTTTCAACAGTAGCCAAAATGGAACTGTATAGTGCCACTTAGCAGTTTTTTTTTTTTGACGACGATACTAGTGCAGCGTGTTCTACCGGAAACAAATTCCTTGTGTGTTCTATATACTTGGCAATAAAGATGATTCTGATTCTGAATTGTGTTCTGTTTAGTTGGGTTGATTGCTTTTTGCATCAGGTGTACAGATGGCTTGTGCGGGTTATTTTTGGAGCCTGATTGATGGGATATTTTAACCTTGCAGTCTACACTGTGCCTTTGAAATATCAATGTTGAAACAAGTCCAAATTTCAGTTTTCTATCCATTTTCTTACTCTCTCGTCTCCCTGTCTCTTTAATGTTTAACCCCTCCACAACGTCCCCCACTGCTGCGTTCATGACCAATCACGTGGCTTTAACCGAAGACTGGGGGCTGGGAATAGAGGACCAAAAAAAGTCGGCAGCCATTTTCTTTTTTGAAGAATGGCCTCACTCTCTCTGTCTGTAACCCCCCCCCCTGACTGCTGCGTTCTTGACCTATCACGTGGCTTTAACAGAAGAGCCCGGGCGGGAAATAGGGGCGAAAAAAAAGTTGGCTTGATGTGTCGTGAATGACACATCACTCATTGTGGCGCTCCGTGTGTATCCTGAAAAGTAGTTCATATGCCAAGGTAAAATTTTCATAAATGTAACGTTCGTAAACCGAAAAGTTCGTAAAGCTACGGGGTTCGTAAACCGAGGTATCACTACTTTCCAATTTGCATCTTTGGGATTGCAACAATATCCCAACTAATGTAAACTTTTATCTTCGAGATCACACTAATCTGCAAACTTCAGCTGATAAGAGAAAAAAAAAATCATCAACATCCATTCCTCCTAACATTTAAAGGTCAATATTAGCATGCTACCGCATGACAAACAGTATGAAAATATTTCTGCAAGCGTGCCGCAGTTGCAGTGAGCTTTGATATCTGCTATTTTTCTCTTCACTTCTGTGAATGAATCATGACAGAGATTGACAGAAGCTTTTTACTGGTCAACTTTTTTGATCATTTGATTCATGCGCATACTTTCTGTGCTGACAAGCAGTGAGAGTGGTAAAACATTATGTGAGAGAAAAAGAATACGATGAAGCAGTTCCCTCATTATATCACACAATGACAACATGAGACATGTTGCTGTACCATTGCGGTTTCATATGCTGTGAGAAAAGCTCAAAGTGCTCTTCGAAAAATATCTCCTTACCGTTACCATGGTAGCACACTGTGCACTCCAAACAGTACCACTGAGCCGAGAGAGTCTTTAGTGATCTAATTTTTCTGCCTGCCTCTCTGCAAGTCCAATAACAGCAACCGTTCCCAATGTGAGACAGAATTGCCAATGCCAGTGGAAAAGTCTCATTAGGTCTCCTCTTAAATCAGTGACTAACAGATGTGCGATTGACTGATAAGCCATTAACATGCCATCACCCTCGATTGCGGCAAACCCCACTGCTGCCTTAAACAAGAGTGTGACTGTGTTTTAAATGCAGATGAGAAATCGTATCCGTCACTTTGCCCATGTACAAAGTGTGACAACCCCACTCAGATGCCATTAGGGTTTGTGCATCTTCTTTTTGTGCCACACTGGTTTGTGGATTTGTGTGTGGGCATTCATGATCACAAGTTGCCAGCATGAGTTTTTTTCCAGATAAATAAAATACAAGTGATGCTACGAACTCTGCATGAATAAATCATTGCCCCCAATCACTGTGACAGCAGTTAACAAATGCCATAATTATGCCACTCAGTGAATTGTAACTCAATTTAAGATGTTGTTGCTAATTATAATGATACTTAAAAACAATAAGATTTGTACTTAATGAGTTGAGCAAGTCTCTTGATTGAAAATATAATTTGTGCTTCTCCATTCACTGCCAGGCAGTAAGCATAACTCGTGTTTTCTCATGCAACTCCAATTTATGTGGTGTAGTATCGTGAAATAAATTGGCAACTGATGAAATAAGGGAAAAAAACGACAAAAAATACTCATGAATCAGGATATGTAAGTGTACATGCAGCTAAAAAGAGAGTGTTTTTTAACTCATTCACAGCCATTCACGAATTTATTCGGAAATTGAACATTTGTTCAGTTTTGTTTTTTTCTTGCTTGGATGCCGAGACAGTGAAGGCCAGACTTTGGGCAATGTTTTTCCCTTCATCAAGGGGGTAGCATTTCCTTTTTTTTTCCCATGTGAGCGCTTAGTCCCAGCTTCAGCTGTTGTTAAGCGCTAAATAAACCAATATGTATGTATTGCATTGTGTTTTGGACAGCCGCCCTCATTTCAAGCTCAAATAAAAATAGACCTATATAATTTTTTTCTCATGAAAGAATAGAGTCTAAGGTTTCTTACGCTGCATTGAATGTTTATGTAGTCCTAAAACTCAATATTCTGTGGGTCCTGGAATTCGAGTAACAATGACAAAAACCCTGGCACTGGAGTGGACACATTTTTTGCACGTCTGGCAGTGAATGAGTGAATAATTCGAAAATAAAGTGTGATTCAAATGTTTACTGTCAGTGATTGAAACCTGTCTCAAAGAAACAAACAAAGCATGCATTTAATAGAAAAACTGCTCATCAAGCCATCCATAAAATGTGCCGAATCTTCTCACCACTTTTTCAACTGTGAAGCTTTCTACTGTTATTGAGTTTGTTTTGAGCTGTGCCTTAGCCCCACAGGTGTTGACAACTGATTGCAGTGTCTGGTGTGGAGCAGCATCTCAATCACTGGCAAAACAAGGATTGTCATCATTCAAGGCAATCTCTATGAGTGATGGCAAAGTGAAATTCTGTAGACTGTGGCAATCCCACAAGTCAGAATTCTGACAAAAACAGTATCTGTCTCAAGTCAGGTACACGGACGCCGGTTTTGAGCTCAATTTCACCTCTTCCAAACCCATTAAGGTATGTATGTGATTATGTGATGTCTCGAAAACAAGGATGCTGATCAATTATAACATTTATAGAGATACAGATAGACAAAACCGGGATAGATGGAGGACATTGATTGGCTGTGGCGACCCCTGAAGGGAAAAGCCGAAAGGAAAAGAAGAAGATAGAGATACAGATAGAGAGTCTTAGCTATCTCTTATATTCATTTGAGTTAACGATGTTGGTCTCCAATAAATTAATTGACAGATTTTCATGCAAATTGGTCTGTAAGAAACAGCAAAATAAAAAAAATAAAAAATAGACTAACAGTGACATGGGCGATTTCATAATCCAATATCACATGACACCACAAGACCGGTAGAATGTTTGGTCAAAATTTGGACAGGATTGGCTTGAGTCATGCACTCTTAACTCAGCTGAGATGATTACAGTGCGTCGTTAAAGGCAAAATACAGCTCTTTATTTAAAAAAAAGTAAATAAAATAAACATTTCAAGTTCAACATGCTGGGTTCGAGTTGTGCTTCACACAAGACTATCAATATCGAAGCTGTGAGTAGTAAGTGCCAACACCCCTTTCTTCCGGAGGTAGGTCGGTTCACATCCAAATAAATCACAGATCACATACATACACCATACTCAGAGGTGACATGTGATATATATATATATATATATATATATATATATATATATATATATATATATATATATATATATATATATATATATATATATATATATATATATATAGAGAGAGAGAGAGAGAGAGAGAGAGAGAGAGAGAGAGAGAGAGAGAGAGAGAGGTGTATATACATATATATATATATATATACAGTAAAGTCTTGTTATATTGATATTCTCGGGAGTCCGAAAAAATATCGATATAACCGGACTATCGATATATCCGAACCTGCACGCATGTTTTTCTCCTTGCGTTCATAGAAATAGTATCGTAATAAGCGGTACTATCGATATAACCGATATCGATATAATGAGACTTTACTGTATTTTTATATATATATATATATATATATATATATATATATATATATATATATATATATATATATATATATATATATATATTTTTTACCACCAGGCCTCATTGCCTTCTGAATCAGAAGGCAATGAGGACAATCAGAGAGTGTGAGAATTCTTCAATAAATGATTATCCAATGAATAGACAACAGTTTTATTGATTACTAATTGTTAACTGAAAATAATCCAAGCTCCCTGATTTCCCTTACGAAACGAAAATATATTGCAATATATAATAATAATAATAATAATAATAATAATAATACATTTAATTTATAAGCGCCTTTCAAAACTCTCAAGGAGCATGCAATAATATATTGTCATATATGAGGTGTTGAATTGCATTTTCTGACCATATATGTGTATATATTGGTAAATATATTTTAAAAAGTGTTGCAATTGAGACCAAAAAATCACACTATATTTTTCACATGTAATGGTCTGTATTTACATTTTACAACATATTGCAATATATAATCATATATATTTTAAATTACATGATCTCAGAGTCAGATAGACATGCAGAGGTAGAATTAATCCTACCTCTGCATGAGTTCAATTAGTGAACAAAAATGTTTAGAAATTTATTTTTTCCTTTGATTGTTTTATGTATAGTGTTCTGAGCTTGCTCAAATAAATAAAATAAGTGGATAATAGTTTTTGACGAAAATATCGATGACAAAAAACAAAAGTAGTCTTACAAAAATACAATTTATTTGGGGGGTCTACAGAATTGCTATGTACTTTGCCATGAAATTTTCAATTCTCCACACGGGATCTTGGAGGAATACATGCATAGAGGTTTGCAAATTTTGGTAAATCAATGAGCACACATTTTCTTTTGAACAGTGTGACATCAAATATTTGTTTCCTGCCACGGAACTTCCTTTTCAAACAAACTACATTTTCAACATTATTCAGAATACTATGTGATTTATCATACTGTCTCCCAAAAGCAAAGCACCTTCTGTTACCATGTTGCTCTACAAGAATGTAGTAGTATGCGGTGATGATGTTTCCATTCTGCATCAGTACAGTGAAGCTGTTTCTTTTCATTAACCCCGTGCACTCTTGAGAGTAATACAGCTCTCCGTTGACCAGAATTCTCTTGAATATTTTCAGAAGTGTTTTTGGAGTGACTGCAAGTTGCTCTTTCATGACCAGTCGCTCTTCACTTGACAGTTCTCGAGAATAATGCAAACCAAGGGTTACAAATTGATCACTGAGTCGATCTAACTGCTTCATTCTTTTTTTGCCCGTTAATTTACTAAAAAGCTGGATGCATTCGGGAACAGCGTTTTTGAGTGAATTATTTCCTAAAATAGGCAATACTTGAATATATGTGAATTGTTTCATTATTTGCAAAGGGACACTCTGAGTGCCATGAAACATTTTCAGTATTTCACAATTGTATGACTCAAAGATATAACCAGAATGGGCCCACAAAGGTCCCCAATTCCTTACAGACTGTGGTAAATGAAGACATAAATGTACGTTAAATGACACATGAATATTCCCATACAGTGTTTCAAATTGTTTCACAAAATCTACAACAAGTTTTTCACATTTTTTTAAATCCGCCTTTGTAATAATGTCCTTGCAAAGTAAGAACATGAATGTGACAAGGACTAACCAATGCTGGCAAAACATGTTGGGGAGAATTCCTTTCAGTACAAATACACTATAAAACTGTAACCAATTCTGCCATTCTGACGCCTTCCAAAACTTCCTCTGTTGAAGAGATCGTGGCACTCTTGTGATATTGCAGGGAGGCTTGATTAGTAACAGCTGTTGATGAAGTTCGTTTACTCTATTGCCAATATAATATGGCTTTTTGTGGTTATCACTGTCCAGCCACATGCTTGCCATTTGGCGAACCACTCCAAGGTGTACACTATGCATGTGATCAGGAGGCATACCAGATATGAAGTCAAAATGTGGAATATTTATCAGACATGTGGGTCCTTTAACACCCCTCACAGTTTTTTTGGTACATAAAGCCTCCTTTGCATCACATATGGCCGAAGTGCGGTCCCTCTTTGGAACATCTTTGTATGGGTACACCCTGACTGTGCCATTTCCTTTCTCAACTTGTTCACCAGGATGCAAGCAGAGGCTGCATCCATACTGCCCATTAAACTGGGTCATGTTTTGAAGTATGGGCCTAGCTCAGACGTGGGCAAACTACGGCCCGCGGGCCACATACGGCCCGTTAGGCTTTTCAATCCGGCCCGCCGAACTTGCCCAAATTATAGTACAGTGTCTAAAACTCATGACAAAAAGCTAGCGAACAACAGGGCAGACAACTGAAAAGTTGCCTGCCCCATTTTTCACAACTTGAAGCAAAATGAAACCAATCCCATTAAAAAAACATTGTCACTAAGTATAAAGTTTTTTTTTAAAAATCAAGAATGCACCAACTACAAATGCTACCTTGCTTAATTTACGGCAAATGCGCATAGCTGTAAATTTTGCTACAGTAGTCGATTGCCATTGTGGTGCACAATGCAACGTTTGCATTGCTTCCTACGAGCCACTAAGCCCCTTTCATAAGTCTCACGTACACTTTACAGTCACGGTTTAATGTAAATTTACGTTTTGTAGCGTCACATATGTTGTTAGCTTCTTTTGAATCTTTCTTCTAGTCTTAGGTTCTTTGCATCTATTTTGGAAAATGACATGCAATTGTACGACTTTGTAACGCTTGCGAAAGTCCGGAAGAAAGAAGCAGGCTTCTGATTGGCTGCCGAGCCGAGTATGCAAATTTCAACTGCAGGTAGTCTATGTTTGTGTGCTCGGCGACGGTACACATGTTTTGTTAGCGCGTGAAGGCGAGAGTGTCAGTGAGGAGTTTGTTGAGCGCGCGGTCAGGACAAACCATCTATGATTTGGCGGAATTTAACACAAGTAGGTATTATTGAGCTTGAATATTTTGTTGTGTAATAATATGTTTTGAATGTTGAAAGTGATTCCATTTTTCAATAAATGTTGATTTCTTTAACTTTGCCCCTCCAATGAAAACCTATTAAAAACAGACGCAATCTTGATAAATCACAGTGCATATGTTATTTTAATCTATTTCCATTTCCTCCTCCAAGTATCTGCGAAATAGTATGTAAACGCCATATTCCTTGAGACAAATTTACCTGATCAGGGATATCTTTCACATTTGAAAGACAGTTAATAAATCGGGGTCTTACTGTGCTATGAGGTTTGTACACACTACATTTAAAGGACAACCGGCACCATTTTTTTGTGTTTCCCACTGACATCAGAAAAACGTTTTATAGCATCTAAAATACCCAAAACAGGCAGGCTGATATTTTTAGTTAAATGAAAAACACCAATAAAAATGACTTCA
Organism: Hippocampus bargibanti; assembly: GCF_051943395.1. Lineage (NCBI taxonomy): Eukaryota > Metazoa > Chordata > Actinopteri > Syngnathiformes > Syngnathidae > Hippocampus > Hippocampus bargibanti. Next base: position 16,128,579 of record NC_142735.1, read on the forward strand.
AAATGAATCCGGAAATGGCCAGTTTCAGAAGGTCCCACCCCCTTCTTCGTGACGTCACGCCAAGACGTCTTGCCTTGCTCGAGAATCAAAACAATGGCTTCAGATTCGGAGAAGATGTTTTCTTGTTCTTGTTCTTCTGAAGAGGAAAGCATAAATGTTTGCAATTGATTCTAGGAGTCCTCCCATATCAATTCGAGCCGTCAAGGACAGAAATGTAGCACCCAGAAAAAGCAGAAGATTGCGCCCAAGCTCCGTTGGAAATGGGCTGATTTGTCAGCTGGGAATTTGTGTCAGCGAATATCAAATAGTTGTCTTGGTGCAACACACAACGATTCACCATGGCGTTATTTATGTGTTTTCCTTCTAATTTCACCATCAACACGGATCAACACGGATCAACACGGATCAACACGAAGTTTTCAGACCAAACAAAGTACCCAAAATGCATTGTATGTCGCTTTCTCGGTCAGGGGCGGTCCAAACGTGACGTCACATGGGGATCGTCATCAACTCGAAAATAAGACTTCATGAATATTCAGCGCAAGTCTTAAACCGTAAACTATAGCTATATGCTGTGGAATCTTTGTAAAATACGCTCAGTCGAAGTCATTTGAAGTGATTTTATAAATTATGGACATAACTTGTTCGGAGTATTTCCGGCCCAAACACTCCCTCCAAATGCTCCTGGCCCGGCCCCTCTGTCAAATTTTAGAACCCAATGCGGCCCGCGAGTCAAAAAGTTTGCCCACCCCTGGCCTAGCTACTGAATCACACATCATGAGAGCACCCACAACTTTACATTGTTCCAAAGTGCCATTGCTTGTTATCTGAAAGCCCTCGCTTGACAACTTTTGACACTCTGAAATGAATGGCTTTAAAAAAGTATTGACATTTGGCTTTTTAGCACCAAACCACAAGCCAAAAAGTAAAACATTGTCTTTGCGCACAAGGTAAGGTAGTTCATTTACAATCCCATATAATGGCCAAATACCAAAGAGTGAGGATTTGAAAACAGGCACGCCATCACAATTGAGTGGTAAGGAGTATCCATGACTACAGTCAAGTGGTCCTCCAATTTTGTTCAGATTGCAGTACATTCGACCATTTCGAATATCTTCAAAAGAGTCAGAATTAGATGTGCCATCTCTTGACTTCAGACAATGCACAATATCTTCTCTTTGAAGAAGATGTTCCAACTGTGTTTGGATTGGCAAATATATGAAGTAGTTTCCATTCTTCAGTGAGTTTGTTTTATTCCAGGTTGTGTTGCATACAACGCATTGTCCATCACCATCCTGGTCCCCAAGATAGTACTCACAGTTTGGACAAAATATGTGACATTGTAAATGACTTTCTACTGGCTTAAGTTCTTTTAGGAACAAATGCTTTGAGGTTAATTGTCTGTTTTCTGGACAGTGAATATTGATCAAATCTAGGAGATCTGAGAGAATCAGAATCAGAATCAGAATCAGAATACCTTTATTCGTCCCGCAATGGGGAAATTTGCAGTCCACAGCAGCATTTGAAGAGAGATGGGGTTGGGGTGGGAGTGAAAGGATAGAAAACAAGATATTCTAAGCATAACAAAATAAAAATGTCAACTGTATACTGTGCAAATGTAGATGTGCAAAAAACGTTTATAAACAAGAGAGACGTGCCTGTGAGTCTGTGTCTCAAAACAAATGAAAGTATAAGTAGAAAACTCTGAGATTGGGCAAGTCGTGAACCAGCATAAAGTGTCTCTTCGTTTTCCAGCTCACTACTATTTTTTTTAAAATGTGATTCTTCATGTACTGATTCATCACGACTATCTTCAAATAAAAGGGAAGATTTTCTTTCACTTTCAACAGTGGATGCAACACTGTCATCCAAGCCGTTATTGCTATTTGGTGACACTTCATTGCAATTAAGTTCATCGTTGAAGAGAGCTTCATCCTCTTTGGAACATTCATCCTCAAACAAGAGTGGGGAAGAAACACATCTGCCAACAGAATTGCTGCAGTCAGCATGCAGATTCTGCAATTGGAAAAGACAAAAAAAACAAAGTATCATTTTGTATTCTCAGTGGATACCATTTAGTTCTTGTAACTGTGAATTAGTCAAAAGTTTAATCCCGCACGATTCAAGACAGTCAGTGACAATAATCTGAATACCAATTTCACTTGATGGTCCAAGTGAAACAGGTTCTCAAGTCTATATTATTTACACTAAACAATTAAAACTTACATAGAGTCCAGGTCCTCCTGACAATCTTTCCTGTCCACTCCGGGTATCACATGGTGAGGAATCATCATCGTTTCCTGCAGAAACAAAAAGAAAAAAAAAAACAAATATAATTTGCAATATCAATGTGAAATACAACAACATCTGGACAGGATACTCACCCCAATGTGGCTGACATGTGTTTCATGCCCATTGTTAGAATCAAAGTGAGCGGAATTCTTATCTCGGGTCTGTCGTTAAGAAAATAATAAAATGTGTGAAAACGCAGATTTTTTCTAACTGCATACGTATGGTCTTGTTTACATTCTCAAAGTTCATCGATGAGAAGGTTTCTTCAGCCGTCATCTGTACAAATTTGAAGGTTTCGGATGTTTCGCCTCCTATTTATATATCCATATATATATATATATATATATATATATATATATATATATATATATATATATATATATATATATATATATATATATATACAGTAAAGTCTCGTTATATCGATATTCAAGGGAGTCCGAAAAAATATCGATATAACCGGGACTATCGATATATCCGACCCTGTTTGCATGTAATTTTCTCCGTGCGTGCATAGAAAAAGTATCGATATAACCGGGACTATCGATATATCCGATATCGATATAACGAGACTTTACTGTATATATATATATTTATATATCCCTAGGGATATAGAAATAGGGCCGATACGACCAGTCAGACTTTAGTTCGCTGACGAAGCCTCTTGGATAGGAGGCGAAACGCCGACACCTTCAAATTTGTACAGATGACGGCTGAAGAAACCTTCTCATCGATGGACCACTCCTGTACGACTGAGAGCCTACACAGACGTATTCTCAAAGTTCATTACTTACCAGATCCTGCTCGGGATCATCAATCTTTTCATCTCTCATTGCTTTCCTGAGTTAAAATAAAATACAAAATAGATTCATTTTTATGTTTCAATTCATGAGTCAATCCGTCTGATTCATCTCTGAGGAAACACGTACATTGCTTGAGTAAAATAACATTAAGGTGAAAATAGTCTTACAAGTGTTAACACCATCGCTATTCTTATAATCGCTGCCCATTTTTCTTCTGTATAAAATCAGTATTAAGATGTTTGAAACAGTTAGCTTTGCCGTGTTCTGTATAGCCATAATTCAATGAAAAATACGAACCTTTTCTTCCACAAACGTCTTGTTCTTCTTGGAATATCCATATGATGAGCACCCAAGAGGATATATTTCCTTTTCAGTCGAAGTCGGTCCATTTTCTACTTTTGTTTTACTCCAATCGTGATGAAAAAGCACTCTCTAACTTTCATTGGTCGGTTGTGGTTTGGAAAAAGACGACGTAAAAAAATAAAAACACGAGTCATTTACTAGAATGCTTGGCGTATATGGAGCATGCGCAAAACAGTAATCACGAACCAACCCTCGCGATATTTAACAGAAGTGACACTGTCTTTTGTGGAAATGTCAAAATATAGGTTTGCACTTGTCAGTTGGGCCAAAGGGCCTGACAAAGACAAAACCAGCATCGTTCCACTGAGCTGGATAATTGACTTTGACCCAGCCACTACTGACAAGAACTATCTAGTAGAATGTCGAACGACAAACACCAAGAAACGGGTGAATGGATGGCCGGTCGAATTGGCTTTAATTCTACAGTTAGCAGGTAAGTCTTTCTTACACTCTCAAATTTGTCTTTGCGATTAGTTCCTTCAAATTGTTTTTTTGTTCTGTACAGAGGTCAAGCTATTAAAATGTGTATCCCATATTTCACCATTTTGCAGTGTAAAATTGGGACATAAATATTTGTTCTACAGTATTAGAAATCAAATTTGATAGAAATATATCCTTCTAAATTTGTGTAGAAAGAGAGGCTATACTGAGAGCTGCTGAGCGTGAGCTTCACTCGCCAGAATTCAGCTCGGAGATATACAGGATGAGAAAAGGAAAACGCATTTTCTTTGGTGAAGGCAGTGCCAGTGACAAAGCCTCTGGCACTGAATATCCAAAACAGGTAATCTAGAGTTGTCACATTATGTAACATTTATGCCATAATAATAATTTAAAAAAAAATATCTTCCCTTTAGAAAAAAGCCAAAGTAGCAGCTCAAAGACGAATGGAAGAGGAAATACTTTCAGGGCACAGTCAATCCAGCCCTGGTACCGAAGAATCATCAAACCAGGAAACCTATGATTTGACAAATTTGCTGCTGTGAAATGTAAATTTCTCCACTGTGAGACTAATAAAGGCAAATCCAATCCAATCCAATCCAATCAAATCCAATCCAAAAGATCAGCAGAGCCAGATCAAGAACTTACAAGAAGAAAATGCCAGACTGCGCCACATTGTAGTTAAGGGCAAGTATTGGATATTTTATACATACACAATATACCTGTGTGTAATATATATATATATATATATATATATATATATATATATATATATATATATATATATATATATATAGACCATGTATGCTGCATTCACAGAGCATGTTCCAAGAATCACACACACACACACACACACACACACACACACACACACACACACACACACACACACACACACACACACACACACACACAAACACACACACACACATAATAATGAGTAATTGAGGTTTCAAATTGTCTATGTGATTGTGCGTGTGTCAACCATCAATCACTGTCTGCATCATTTACACAGATTGTTGCTGTAAATAAACCATAGGTTAGCAAACCCGTTACAGCTATCGTACATAAAGTATCTGTCAATCCCATAACATGTTCCTCTTATTATACTTGTCACGATAGGCCCTTTTTGTAGCTCCTCGGAGGATATCGGTCTTCATGGTTACAGTGTAATATGCCCATTACATTATAGTTGCCATCTGTATAAGTTTGTATTCATTATTCTTTCTCAGAAATTCCAACATTGTTAAGGGAGGTGAGAAAACTTATCTCAATTCACACCACCAGCGTAGAAGTTGACAGCCGTCCTACTCAACATTCGGATGAACGTGGTGCTGAGAATGGTTGTCCGGGTGAAACATCAGTTTGCACACCCGTGAAACCCTCACAAGTATGTATTTCATAATTATTACATCTCTAACATTAAAACTTAACACATTATTGGCATCAAATGTCTTTGAAATGTTTGTTTCTTCTTCATCTATGCATTCTAAAGATTGGAGTGACTTTCCTTATTTCCTTGTTCATGGATTTACATTGCTTTCATTCACATCAGGTGAAAATCGGGACGGACAGTGTCACAGTTTCCTCACATTGTTGGGAGACTGCAAAAACCTGTACCACAGCCAATGGGATGGCACGGGTGCTATTAATGGGACTCTTTGATCTCGAAGTCCTCCTGAAATCCAACCTTAAAGGCGGGTTGAGCAAATTGGACCCCAGTGCTGAGCGGCGGCAGGCTCTGGACCCAAGGAAACTTCAAGCCTTGCTAGGTAAATTAATCAGTCAGTTGTACTCTAGCTTCGTAGCATTTCTGCCAGGGGGATAACTTTCCTGTTGGTTATCCAGAAAATGAACGTGGTTTGTTAGAGCAGCATGTCCTCAGGGTCCTCAACACGTCTTTCTGTTGTTTAATTGCAGCGTCAGGCTTTTAAATTTTGTGTTGCCGTAAACCTTTACCCCAATAGTAAGAGATTGAAGAAAAGCAAGACACAGGTGCTACTTATTTTCACTCAACATTAAATTTGAAAAAATATATATGTAAAAAAAATTCAACTGCTGATTATTGCAACTGGTTCCATCTCTAATCAAAATCAATGAAAATGTATGGTTAGTAAATGCCTAATATTGTTCTGAAAACAATCTGAAAATTTTACATTTGTTTTTGCCTTGAAGGTGTTCTATCCCACATAAATAATTATAAATGCCTTAATTAACATAAAATGTTTCATGTCCCAATTTAAAGCTTCAAAAAGTCTGTAATTTGATTATGTAGGGTTTAATCTTTCCGCATGCCCTATTTTTGTTTCAAAACACCTTTCCACTTAGGTATTGTGTGAACGCAGTTATAGTGTTGCAAAAGGTATGTAATTTCGGTTCAGTTTTTTTTGTTTAAATGTTTCACTGAATATATTTAAACCTCAACAGAATTAGTTTTTTTGTGATGATGAAAAATAAAGGATGTTTTTGATACACCCAGTTTGTGTTTAGTGTTTAAAATGAAAACATGCTCATTTATGTATGTTTTCATATAATTTACAGATATTCACAATGTATTTTATCATATATTAAACATGTATCTGTATGTAGTTGTGACATATATTTCCATATAATTTTACATACATAAAAATACATTGTATCATATATTCCTACATACATCACTAATATATTGTCTAATATATGTAGTAATATATGGTCGTAGTTATTTATAAATATAAAATTGCATATATTGTGTACTATATAAATACATATATTACGAGTTATTTTTGAATATATTGCAATATATATGGCAATCATTTGCATATTTTGCAATATATTACACTGCATAAAAATATATTGAACAATATATGATTTGACAATATATAATATATGGGGAAATACCATTGAAAACAATATATTTTTATATTATAATATATTACATTGATGTAGTGGAAAATATATTTTTGTTTCGTAAGGGTTGTGCCACTCAACAGTAATTATTGTTTGACTTCTGTAGCTCTTCAGCCAAGAGTACTGATTTTCTCTGGCATGGGCTGTATATTTCAACACAGTGTGTGAACATCTTTAACAGACTCATGGTCATGTAAACACACAGGCCAAAAGGAGCACCGTGAGTAATTGTCTGTGTGGAGGTTGGCTCTTCGACTCAGCTGAGCCTCAATTTGTTGACAAAAGCAAAATGCATATTCTACCATGAAAATAACAGAGTGATTCTCCTGGCACACAGAGGTGAGCAGGTTCAACAAGAAAGTGTTTCAGCCATACGGAGCGAGATGAAAAGCCAACTTGACAAATGAAAAACAAAAGAGAAACACAGCTGAAGGAAGAGACAGAGGATGGATGGATGGATGGATGGATGGACGGATTTGTTTGTGGAGGGCATTTCGCAATCTACAGAGATAAAAAGGAGGATCCACCAGTGTAGGCTGCGCCTTACGGAGGCCTGATTGACAAAGCTGACATTTAGAAAGAGCAGAGTAGACTGAGAATAAATAGCAGTAGCAGCAGAGTGTGTAGCAAACAAACATGCACACACACTGTACATATTCATGTCTCACTTGTGCATATGGCTTTGGAACAGCGAATGCCTACACTAATGTGTAAACACACTCATCATACAGATTAGTGTAGTACACACACACACACGCGTGCACACACGCACACACACACACACACACACACACACGCACACACGCACACACGCACACACAATCAGTCTGCCACACGTTTTTGTCATGTGGGAGGGAACTAGAGTATTGTACAAATGTAGACAAAAAAATCCCCAAAAACATTTTAAGTCATCCATGATGGCTCATAATACTTTTGAGGCTCCATCGGCACTCACCTCTGTGTGTGAATAACAGCCGCGCTAACTAAAGTAACTGGGTCACCCAAATGTTTAAGGGGAGGGCGATTCCCTCATTGAAATACTGTGAGAGGTGAAACATTCACTGATCTGATATTCTAGCGCACACAATCATGGCCTCTGGACACCTTGTTATCTTGGACTGTAATGCATCTGCCCAATCCCAGCGTGTTTGAATAGATGTCAGACCTGTTCCTAAGCAGTGCTGGAGACACACTCACACTTTCCAAAAGAGACAGAAAAGACAGAAATATGTTCATGTGTATGTTAAGCGGAAACGACAGGGACTCAGACAGGATGGTGAAACTGTCCCTGCAAGACACTTGGCAGAGAAATTGGATGCATTCGCTGGCAGCCCTCTTTGAATTGAATCAAGCACTAAAAACAGCAATTGCACAGGTATACAGATTCTTCATCTCACCCTCCCAAAACAATTGGAGTACAAACTATGCAAAGTGAAACGCACAAAAACTCCAGTTACCGTATTTATTTATTTTTGTTTTCTTCAGGAAACACATTTCAAAGGAAATTATATATTTAGCTCGATGAAAATCACTAGCTTGTACACTCACAATTTATAGCTGCGATGATTCTTGGTGTCCGATTTCCGAAGATTTCTACCAAAGATTTGCTGTTTGTATGTGTGTGTGTGTGTGTGTGTGTGTGTGTGCGTGTGTGCGTGTGTGCATGCATATATCTGCGATAATGTGTGGAGAGAGAAGAAGCGCCTGACCTATCCAGTATCTGCTCAGTCAGACTCACACGAACAATGACAGATACTAACATAATCCTTTCGTTTTCTCCTGTGGGGTCTCTCCGGAAAGCTCAGAAAGTCGACCTAAGTGTCTTTAACTTCAGACACTTAATGAGATTTTTAATTGGTGACCTTTGGAGAATGGTTTCTTGCCACTACATCTGAGAGCACTAATAAGACCCATCATAACATTCAATACTCCCATCAGGATGTTTCGTGATTGCTTTTCAAAGACTTACAGTAAATCAAAAGCTCAACTGACCAGTTGCTTGATATGAGTGAAAGACAGAAATGGGCCAGGCTGACACGGGAGGTGACCTAAATGAGAACTCTTACCGCGGTGAGATATCACAGCCTTGCTGCATGAAAGCCCCCAGGGAGAACCAAAGAGAGTTGAAGATGCCAAACTCATTTGTCTGCTCCAGACTTTGCTGGTTTGTGTTTGTCTGTGCTGTTGTTTGGCTCTGCTGCAATCCATTGGAGGCTGCCGCTTGAGTCGGGCTCTGTGGCTCTCCTCCTTCCTCATAGTCGTCTCCGTGCCACTCATATGGGCTGAAGCGACTGACGAGGAACAGCACCACGCTAACGCCGATGTAGGCAAACACGATGCACATCCAGATCTCATAAGCCAAGGGGTCGAGGAAGGAGAATACTCCGGGTTTGGATTTAGTGGGTTTTTTGATCATGATGGAGATACCCAGTGACATGAAGGGCTTGGAGAAGTCGATAACTTCCTCTCGGACGAGGGTGATGGTCAAGGGAGCCACCGCCACGTCTGCTTTCTGAGGAAAGAGGAATTGAATGACAAGAAGATTCACAAGTGGGTTGCAGAAAAGCGACTTTCCAAACCAAGCCACTTTTCATGCATTATTCTGGGTGAAATAATTGTGATTGAAAATCTCTCATCCACTGTTTAAAACAGCTTGTACAGTCCAATTTCATTTCAATAAAATAATTCTGTTGGGTCAAGATCCTAAAATAAGGGAGTTTTTTTCTATTTTTTCCGCATTTTGAAATGTTTATGACTTTTGTTAGTTTCAGGTTATACAATATCAATAACTTCAAGGAGTTTTTGTTTGTTGAAAAGTAGAATATCAACAGTTTTGATGGTCAGTGCAGTATTCAATTTCATTTCAAGACATGATACTAGCAACTCTTCCCCTTATTATAACTTGGAAAAGACGAAACCCCATGCAAAGCAGTTTACTCACCCCATAAACAAGTTCTCCAACCATCCCATTCCACATTTTGGTATCAGGATCTCTGGCTCCGTACTTGCCATCCGAAACAATCTTCAGTTTGTACTGGTAGCCGACATGTTTGGCTATTTCTGCAGCCAGCTCAACAATGTAGCCCTCATATTTATCATTCCCAACAAGCTGCTCGTGTTTCTTCTTAAGCATCACATAAGGAGATTCCTGATAAATATAGAGCATAAAAAACAATTCAATGATGGAATGACTGTATTAAAAAATAAATAATAAAAACCTTCCCAAAGAAAAAGTCTGTAGACATGGCTAATAGCAGTGTCTGAAAGTCATGGCAAAAAGTTTGCGGTGTCATGATCTGGTTGGGGACCGACGGGTGGTGCTGTCGGCCCCGCCTGTACCTGCACAGGTGCTGGTCGTCTTCATCAATGGTGGACTGCCACGTTTGGATTGTCGACCAACAGGTAGCGCTGTCAGCCCTGCCTGCTGCCTCGCAGGTGCTGGTCGTTCCCAAATCAGTGACACTCAAAAGGACTCCTGGCACGACCATTCACTGTCGGGTCATTGTTGTATGCTTTGTATGCAATTGTATGCATTGTGCATTGTGTATGCACTGTATGCTGTGCATGTGTTTGTTTCACCTTGGCGGACTTTTAATCTTGGTTTTAGATTTTGTTCCTGTTGACTTTATTTTAATACAATTTCTCAAATACAACCTGCTGCTCCCTCCAGCCTGCTTTTTGAGATCCGCAACCACCATCGCCACCTTGCAAACCGTGACAGAATGATCCGACCAACCATCGGATCCCGCATGTACAACGGACCAGTCTAATTTCCACCCTGTGCCTGGCAGTGCAACGTCCACGTTAGCCCACGCCTCGTCAAGTTTAAATTGCGTCACTCGACGAGCCGTAACGTCCACGTCAACGTCCGGCCGAGACCTCCTTCCAGGTGGCCGTCCAGGGTGACACTGGGTGTCTGGCAGTGCATGCCCACGTCCAGCCACGCTGTCATCGTGCATATTGAATTGAGTTGTATCCACGACGCGCGGTGCAACGTCCGCGTTCACATCAGTCCGAGACCCCACTCACCGCTGGATCCCAGAGCTGCTATGGACCGGCCTCGTTTCCCCAGTGGCGTCCACGTTAGCCCACGCCGCGTCAAGTTTGATTTGAGTCACTCGACGAGCCGTAACGTCCACGCCAACGTCACGTGAACGTTTGATATGGATCGCACTCACACCCACGACGATCCATGCTGCATCCACGTCCACTTCAGGCCAAGTCCTGTTCCCATCAGGCCACCGCCCATCATATGCTGGCGAGGCAACGGTTGCCGTCTCCACCATTGTTCCCTGGCGAGTTGGACCTTTTGGGAGACTGTTGGGACTTCTGGAAGCAGTCCCTTGAAGGGGGGGTACTTTCATAATCTGGTTGGCGACCAACGGGTGGCGCTGTCGGCCCCGCCTGCACCTGCACAGGTGCTGGTCGTCTTCATCAGTGGCGGACTGCCACGTTCGGATTAGCGACCAACGGGTAGCGCTGTCAGCCCTGCCTGTTGCCTCGCAGGTGCTGGTCGTTCCCAATCAGTGACACTCAAATGGACTCCCGGCACGACCATTCGCTGTCGGATCATTGTTGTATGCTTTGTATGCAATTGTATGCATTGTGTGTATGCATTGTATGTGTATGCATTTTATGCTGTGCATGCATTGTATGCTGTGCATGTGTTTGTTTCACCTTGGCGGACTTTTAATCTTGGTTTTCTTTTGATCCTTTGCATTTTTTCTGTTCAAATGATTTTAACGTTTTAGATTTTGTTCCTGTTGACTTTCTTTTCATACAATTTCTCAAATACAACCTGCTGCTCCCTCCTGCCTGCTTTTTGGGATACGCAACCGCCATCGCCACCTTGCAAACCGTGACAAGCGGACACCAGGGCAGGCAACTCTGAAAAGTTGCCTGCCCCGCCATGAAGTTGCCTGCCTCATTTTTCACAACTTGAAACACAATAAGACGACTAATCGCCCAAAAAAAGTTGCGAAGTATAAATGATTTTTTTAAATTAAGGAAGTGCCTACCACAAATGCTCCCTTGCTTAATTTCTGGTAAATATCCCTTGCTGAGTATGCAAATTGCTTTATCTTAAAACATATTAATTGACAAATTGATTGTGAATTATTATTGTTAATTGATATAAAATTAATGGTGTTCCGATGGTCATCGAACTCACGATGCAGAGGTACGGGTCTGATTCCAGCTCCGGCCTTCCGATGAGGACTTTGCATGTATCTCCTGTGTCTGTGTGGGTTTTCTCCGGGTCCTACGGTTTTCTTCCACATTCCAAAAACATTCGTGACAGGCTCACTGAATACTCTAGCACGCCCCACAACCCTTGTAAACCCTTGTAAAGCAATACAGAAAATGAATGGATGGATGCCATAAAGGTTTTATCAGAATAAAGCTGAGGTCATTTGAAGCAAAATAGATCTGAAATCTTGCCATATGGAAAGGCGTAATAATGAGATAAAAATGCATTTGTTGCGCTGCAAGAATTGGAAGCAACATTAATTAAATGCGGCCCGGTAGTCGAGTGGTTAGCACACCGGCTTCACAGTGCAGAGGTCGCCAGTTCGCGTCACGGTCCGGCCTCCCTGTGTGGAGTTTGCATGTTCTCCCCGGGCCCGCGTGGGTTTTCTCCGGGTCCTCCGGTTTCCTCCCACACTCCAAAAGCATGCATGGCAGGCAGATTGACCACTCCAAATTGTCCCTTGGTGTGAGTGTGAGAGTGACTGTTGTACGTCTTTTGCGATTGGATGGCAACCAATTCAGGGTGTCCCCTGCCTCATGCCCAAAGACAGCTGAGATAGGCTCGAGCACCCCCCGCAACCCTATTGAGGAATAAGTGGTACGGAAAATGGATGGATGGATGCATTTGTCGCCCTGCAAGAACTGGAAGCGACATTAATTAAATGAGATGACATCATGTTAATTGTGCTGTATCCTTGAAAGGTATGGTGTGTAATTCAAATGCAAATGCTTATGAGTGCAATGACAGAAAAGACTTGAGGTCGGTAAGGAAGCAGAGGAAGACAATATAGATTATCAGACTTGGACTTTGAGAAACGGATGAGAGTGTGAGCAAGTGTGTGTCTGTGTTGCCAGGCTGACCTCTGTTCCAATATCTGTCTGTAACAGTAATTACTGTATGTCACAATCACAGTTGTGCACCATGCACCGATTGGCTGCCGTGAGATGTTATTCCTGCTTCTGCACCTGGGGCCTCACTTCGCTCTTCCACAAAAATGTATTTAATGTAGATTTCTAGGTATGAGGTGAATTGTCCATGATGACTGGCATGTCCATAAGTTTTTTTTAAATTGTTAGGGAAGGCAATACATCTCCTCCTTTGTCACTATTCTCAGGTTCCTTTGCAAGGGTGATCATTACTAGCCTACTAGTGAAATATCAGAACCTAAAGGAGATAATAAAGCAGGGAACAGTGTCATGTGTTTGAAAGGATGGACAACGCACTCCTGAGATTCGATCCATACACACACATACATCATTGTTGGCTATATTTTGCAAGGTGTGCTGTTGCCTAATCATCTAGGCAGTGTAAGTGTGCCTTCTGCTATTTAAATTGAATGTATTATTATTATTATTATTATTTTTATTATTATTATTATTATTATTGTTTAAGATCATGTCTGGGACAAAATTGGTGGTATTTCTGGGTGCAAGCAAATTTATGAAGACGCCAGTCTGCGTCGATCCTCCAGATCTCCTGGTCACAGCCTGTTTCCACTGGCCGCAAACGCCCGCATTGTAGTCAGCCACGAAGTTGCACCTGCATGGTGGTGGAACAGCAAGCTGCCTCAGGCAACAGCTCAGCCAACAAAAAAGTTAAAAGGTGTAAGAGCTCTGTACTACAACCTCCCATGCTTAATACATATTAACATCAAGTATCTTCTCGTTGGTTCTGAGGCTGAGAACGAATTTCTCCTTTGAGAAAAGGGGACACAAGTAGATGATGTTCGAGGAAGTTGTTTCGGGTCTGTATTCTTGAGTGACAACAATCTTCTTGATGCTCGAAGGAAGTTTTTGACTTTGACTTTTTGTAGTTATCCATTGACAAAAGGAACAGACAGAACCATTGTTGAGTGTGTCAAATATTGACGTAAATTAGTTCCTTCCCCGCATGTAAGATAATGGGAACACTTTAAATTTAACATTTTAACCTTTTTAACATTTTTGGAATACATTTGTTCAACTGCCACCTAAAACAACAAAGCATCTTTGGAATATGCTTCTGTTTTTCCAGTTAACTCATAGCTTTCCACACCTGCCATACATCACAACTTCATTCTGTCTAAAAGTCTCTTCTGGGAAAGTCTTTTGTTGTAATCCTTCAACCCATCAACCTTCACAGCAGAGATTAGCGACACACAAGCTTCTTCATTCGACCACGAGCGCCCTGCAGAATATCTGATTGCAGCAATCTTGCTTCTTCCTTAGAAAATGGAAGGCGACCGCCATTCCAAGTCCTGGAATATTACATGTGCCGATGTATGGTGATTTAAAAAAATATACACACTTGAAATATACCAGCGGCCCGGTAGTCGAGTGGTTAGCACACCGGCTTCACAGTGCAGAGGTCGCCGGTTTGTGGAGCCTCTCTCTGTGGAGTTTGCATGTTCTCCCTGGGCCCGCATGAGTTTTCTCCGGGTTCTCCGGTTTCCTCCCACATTCCAAAAACATGCATGGCAGGCAGATTGAACACTCCAAATTGATTGTCCCAAAGTGTGAGTGTGAGAGTGATTGTTGTACGTCTTTGTGTGCCCTGCGATTGGCTGGCAACCAATTCAGGGTGTTCCCCGCCTCGTGCCCGAAGACAGCTGGGATAGGCTCCAGCAACCCCCGCCAACCTAATGAGGAATAAGCGGTACGGAAAATGGATGGATGGATGAAGCAGTAAAGTGAGTCCTGGGAATGAACTGTTCGCTTTTTTAGACAATAAATGTACTTCTTTAATATAGCTTCTACACAAGGCAGCATATGAGACAACCCTGTGCCTGCATAGTTAAAATTGCATCTTGGTTGCTGTAGATGTATAAATGTTTTTTTGTGTATGTGCACGCATGCGTGTGTGTGTGTGTGTGTGTGTGTGTGTGTGTGTGTGTGTGTGTGCATATGACACAGCAGTTTTCAGCAAAGCTCTGAAATTTTGAGGAGATAATAGAGACATCCCTACAGCTCTATACACAAACCCAAACTACAATAAAGATACAGGTGTAATACGGGGGTAAAAGAAAACTCCACCAACCCGCGTTGAATGAGCAGATTGAATTCTAAAATTTGAGCATGCATGTCAAAACAGATCAGAGAGTTTGGACAATCGCTGGCATCCAGATTGGGTAACGACCTGAAATCTTTGCGCGACTGATTCAGCCCGTTACTGGAAGCTTTTCTTTGTATGTTCTAGTTCCATTTGACACGCACTCACCAAGATTGTTGTGACAATGTATGTTCGGTTCTGAAGTCCATATGTGTCATTGCTGCCTCTCACGAAGCTTGCAGTAGTCACATATTTTTCATCTTCATTCCAGTAGCCAACCTATGAAGGGGATTACAATCTTAAATGATTGAACAGCCGGTTCCTGTAATAATCCTCAGGATTTGAAACTTGCAGAATTAGACGTGGATCCAAAATAAAGGCCCATATTAAATCCGAATACATATTTGCTCACCTTTTTGGGTCCTGATGGAGCCAGTTCCATCACACTAACTGTGTAGTTGGTCCTGCGGCCTTTCTCATTGAACTGAATGTGACCAGTCAATCCATCAATCCGGACCTGAGTTTGAGAGTCAGCAATTGTATCAAGGAAGAAACACAAGCTACCCAAAAGCCATTTGTCCATGTCACGAAAATGCTTTCGCTTACTGGCGTCTGTCCAAGACATCGGCGTCTGTCTGCCTCCCTACGGAGGTGAATGACAGACGTGTGTGTGTGTCCGTGTTCTGTGCAGTGTTTGTCTTGGCGGCATGATGGAGTTAATTGAGCGAACACAACTTCGTTCCACAGACTATCCCTAGGCAGATGGCTAGATTGACACTGAGTGGGCCTGTGCACAGCCGTTCTGCAGACAGAGCCTCAGGCTGCCCGCGTACACGCATGCTATTACATTATATGTTTGACCTGGCATCAAGTCTTTTTCCAGAGAAAATTAAGAATTTCATTCAAATGACATTTTTAGTCATTTGATAAGAGCGCATGATCGCGTGTATGTCTGTGCGTGTCTGAGTAAAAAGTCTAACACGAGTCCACTGTTTTCATTTTCGTTGCCAAATATTACATGTCTCAACTCAATTGCTATTGTCATCTTCCATGACGATCACGGCTGAGTGTTACTGCCTCCAGATATTGTTTACCAGCCCCCATGTCACTTTTGATACTGAGGGCTTTACTGCGACTTCACGTGAACTTTAGATGACAGAACGAGCCCTAATTTGCCCAGCCAGGCTCATCTCAACAGCAGTTACCCCATGTGTCACTCAGGAATGGCTGTATGACTCTCGATGTCCGTGTGTTGGAATGCGAGGCTTCTCTCTATGTGCACAGACCTGCTGTAAGGCTCTTTGGATGTCTATGCCTTGACCCCAGGGAGCCGGTGGGTTGGCAAGGCATTCCCCAGCGTTGCCCCTGCGTGAGATGTCTATTCTTTGTCTCCTTAAATTCTGGAATGCTGTTGACATGACTTTTACGCCATCATATGTTAAAGCACCAGTGTACTGAAAACACAGCAGAAAGGGAGACCATGTTAGTGACTTTGATAACAGTGTGAGCAGTGTTCAGAAAATCTAATACCTTGGTAGAATAATGCCAAACTCATAATGCACATCCATTTGAGCACCCACATGCATCTGCATCACACCCGTCCGTTACTTTGGATGGTTAAATCCATTGTCAGGTAATTTTATCACATTAAAATGTTAGAAATCCGATAAGATCCTGAAAAGGTTTCCTGTCATGCATTTTTACTGTTTAATGATATGTAGTTGACAGCCACAAACTGTAGGGAAGCTAACAACTCTTCTGATATTATCATTTATAATACTGAGGACATTTTAGCAACATCTGTGGACTGTATTATATCATCACTTCAATTATGGACCGCGAGCAAAGGTAAAGATCACAGTTACTTTGAGTCCACTCTTAGCCATTTTGGAATCCTTGTTGTCAAATTCCATCCACTGCTGAACAACTCTGCTAATGCTGGGCTCTGAGTTGTTGACCAGCTGGAAGCCGGTAATGTTCGCTCCACCCTTGCGCAGGTCTGTCAGGTCAATGTCCAGGAAACCCTGTGAGGGGAGGTGGACGGTCAAGGAGAGTGAGAGCCACAGGCAAGAGACGGTATGCTCACTGGCCACAATATGACCTGTACTTGCCCAATCAAATGGTGCAAGATCTGCACTAATAGGTATGACATCACAGAACATTGAATTAAATTCTGCCAGTGCAGGATTAATTATGTATTTATGGTAGAGGTACAGTCTGTTATATATGTACATTAATTAGTTTGGGGTTTACATGCAATATGGCGGTGTGCCAAATGTTTGGCTAAGCTATGACCTTGGGACGGGCATTCGACAGAATTCATGTGAATCAAATGTCACACATTGAATCAGTTTTATCTTTTCAAACTGTTTCAGTAGTCCTGAATGTAGCTCCTGTTTCAATTCCACCAATGTGGTGAAAAGAATAATGACGCTCAGAGAAAGTCTATATGGATGTATAATCCATTTATGTTGATCTGCTTTGGTGTGCATATACTGTATTAGGTTAAATGTAGACTCTGACTTCTCCCAAAGTGTAAATGTCATCTTGAATGGTTGTGTGATAAATGTGCATCAGTATTGCCTGGCGAACAGTTGAAAGTGACCCCTGACTCTCCACCAGAGTCATCTGGGTTGGATTCCACCCTCGTGAGGATAAGAATAATGGTTGGATGTTCTCTTTGGGACATTCATATAAATGTGTTTCATATATATTTATATATCTAAATTTGGGGCGGCCCGGTAGTTGAGTGGTTAGCACACCGGCATTACAGTGCAGAGGTCGCCGGTTCGCGTCCCGGTCCGGCCTCCCTGTGTGGAGTTTGCATGTTCTCCTCGGGCCCGCATGGGTTTTCTCCGGGTCCTCCGGTTTCCTCCCACACTCCAAAAACATGCATGGCAGGCAGATTGACCACTCCAAATTTTCCCTAGGTGTGAGTGTGAGAGTGACTGTTGTATGTCTTTGTGTGCCCTGCGATTGGCTGGCAACCAATTCAGGGTGTCCCCCGCCTCGTGCCCGAAGACAGCTGAGATAGGCTCCAGCAACCCCCGCAACCCTAATGAGGAATAAGCGGTACGGAAAATGAGATGAGATATCTAAATTTGTTGGAATATGTTTTCTCAATACACTGGATAAGACGTACACACACTCCTTCGTATTTGAAACACATTGGCTTTATGAACGACATGACTGTTCCTGTTCGTGGTATCATTACAAAACCTTGTTTCATTTACAATTGACTGGCAAATATGCAGCATAAAGTAATTGAAATGGATGGACATTTATATAGAATTTAAACATAAATCTTGACAATTAGGTTTAAATGTTTCTGTGAAATGTACATCTTTGTGTGGTGCACATCACCTCTGCTCACACGTGCAACCAAACTTAAAGGACAACCGACGTCACTTTTTTGTTTCCTAACTGACATCAGAAAAACGTTTCATAGCATCTAAAATACCCAAAACACGCAGTATGATATTTTTGTCAAAAATGACTTAAAGTGTCTAAAACGTCATTCAATTTGAAACCGAAAGTGGCCAGTTTCAGAAGGTCCGCCCCCATGTTCGTGGTGTCACGGCAAGACGTCTTGCCTTGCTCGAGAATCAAAACAATGGCTTCAGAGTCAGAGAATATGCTTTCTTGTTACTCATCCAGTTCTGAATATTATTCAAATAGTTCTGAAGAAGAAAGCATACATGTTTGCAATCGATTAAAGAATTTATTCTGTGTCATTTTGAGGCATCAGGGGTGGGAAATGTCACACCCAAAAAAGGCAGAAAATGGCGACAAAGCCGTGTAAGGAATTAATCAGCCCGTTTCCACAGGCTGATTAATTCCTGACATGGAGCTTTGTCGCCCTCTTCTGCCTCTTTTTGGTCCTACATGACGTTTTCAGACCAAAGTACAGCAAAAGGCATTGACGTGATGGAAGGACTGCTACAATGTGTCCTTTTTTTGGTTCCTTCAGTGACGTAGGGTGAGGACTCGTCACCAACTCAAAAACAAGACTTCCGGAATATTCAGCGCGAGTCTTAAAACATAAAATATAGCTATATGCGGTGGAATCTTTGTAAAATACGCTCAGTAGAAGTCATTTGAAGTCATTTTACAAATTATGGACACAACTTGTCCGGGGACGTCGGTTGTCCTTTAAGAGTCACTGGCGAAATAGATGAGCAACTCAAATGCAATGCAACTAAGCTAGTTGTTTGTCTGATAAAGCTAAAACGGTAAACTAGAAGATGGAGATGAATATTGAAAAACCTCATTATGTCATAGTGATCATTAATTATGAAGAGCATCCTGAAAATGACACGCATCACTTTTGCAACTCAAACACAAACTCGTGTAAGACACTCACTGTCTCTCCACGGGGACAAAAGTAGTGAGAAAAGAAACCCAAGTCGTCAAGTAAGTCGAGTGCAGAAGACTTTTAATGAAGCATACATTACGGGCCACCGTACACAAAAAGCAAGGAACGTCTTTAGTCAGAACATAAAGGGCTTGGGTGTAACATTCCGTGCAACGTGTGTGTCCCTTTAATGTGAATAAAGATATTTTGATAAAAGAGAAAAAGCAAAGCAACATGCTTGTCAGGAAGTGGCAGACAGTTGATTGAGTGGGAAGTCCATGCGAGAAGACCTTTGATGCTTCTCTGGATTGTGTGACGGAGAAGCTCACCATCTTCCTTCCATGCTCTGATTTCTTTGTTTGAATATCAGCAAAGATTTCTTTGGCGTTCTGTATCGCATGGCCACATGCCAAAGGGAACCCCTTCCAAGTTTGGATAATAAATAACAATTGATCATTATCTTAAAGCCAGTCGACCGGGCTGACTGAGTCGCTTTATGCGCTACTGTTTTCAAGAACTAGTGAAGGTTGGCATGGCAACAGCTGAAACATGAAAGCCAGTTCATGCTTCAGCAGAAGCAAATGTCACCACCTGCTCCACCAGTATGATTCTGCCAGGTGCACTTTAACGGAGAATATTTGGGAAACTTGGTCAGACGAAAAATGAGTGGCAAGTCTATATTCGGAACATGGCTGCATTACTATTTTGTATTTGAAAAAGCATTGATCCAAAAATAAATAAATAAATAAATAAATAAATAAATATAAGTAATTGCCAAATATTAATATTTGTCATTGTAAATCAGTCAAAGTGTATTTTGTCTTTATTGCATCAATTGTCAATTCAATTATAAAAAGTAGTGTGAGCATTTTAATGGACTGCAAAGGAAAATGAGTTTACCATTTGTATGCACATTAAAAAATAAAATAAAATAATAAAAATGTCCAAGCGTTATCGCCTAAAATGACCTCATGCTTTTGGGGCAGACACACAAGATTGAGTTGAAGATATGCTGATATGACTATAATGTCAATTATTCTCTTCTTCTGCGTCACTGAGTGAATGTGAAGAATTCTGTAGAGTGACCCGCGGAGAATTTGCAGAAAATGGGAGCAGTCAAATTGAACTAGCGGATCAATCTTACACGACAATGACTGTCTGACCTTTGTCACTGTGGATCTGCTCATAGTGTCTCGGGATGTCACTTCATATGGCTAAATCGTTTGGAATTTCTATTTAATAGTGACAATCTGAAACACATTTCAGGGCTGAGCTTTATTTTCTCAGAGAAATTTTGTTCCATTAATGCTTTGTATCTTGTGACAAATGCTGCAAAGGGTAAAGAAACAATCTGCATTGTACATGTTTTATTTCGATATACACTGCAGACCTGTGGTTTGTTGACATTAAATTATCATCTCCATTTAGGTTTAACATTCCAAACTGCAGATATTGATTGTAGCCCTTTGTGATAAGATGACTTTCGACAGGGGAGTCAGAGTCATTGAGGTCTGCAGGCCACAGTCCTCCTAATTTGATTTATTTAATGGTAGTGTATCTGTGGCTTCATATATGATTCCTTATCGTAATGACACAAATTGTACGTATTGCATCCTTTCCCATGAACATTCAATTCATTGTGGAAAGCAGAAGAAAATGAATGCTTACCAGGTTTGCCAATATGTAGTGGTAACTCTTTGCATTCTTGCCTTGCTCGACAATCTGAAAATAGAAAAAGATGAATGTAGGATACAATTGTCCTAGACACAACAATGTGCTGTGTGTGTTTGATATATATATATATATATATATATATATATATATATATATATATATATATATATATATATATATATATATATATATATATATATATATATATATATATATATATATATATATATATATATATATATATATATATATATATATATATATATATATAGAGAGAGAGAGAGAGAGAGAGAGAGAGAGAGAGAGAGAGAGAGAGAGAGCACAAGAGAGAGAGAGTGTGCAAAAGATAGCAAGAGAGAGAGAGAGAGAGAGAGAGATAGAGCACAAGAGAGAGTGGGAGAGAGAGAGAGAGAGAGAGAGAGAGAGAGAGAGAGAGAGAGAGAGAGAGAGAGAGAGAGAGAGAGAGAGAGAGAGAGAAAGCAAGTCTCCTGGTCTCCTGTTCTCCTGTTCCTAGACAAATGTCCTTGACAGTCAAGCTATTGCACAAAATGAGACAATAGGCCAACTTTCAAAATTGGGCTTTGGTACCGCTAAATATTTCGGATATCCAAAAGTGGATCTGTGAGCACCACACTTTAACGTAACAATTGGGCTAATTTAGAAAGAAACCATGTCACCATATAACATACTCCATCTCACATGTCCATCTCACTCTTTGGAGGACCACAAAATACTCAAATGTGTGCAAATATCCTGTGCAGTGTTATAACGCCAAACAAGCCTTTTTTTTTTAAACAATGTGTCACTGAAGGCTTATATTTGATGTTTGTCAGATATGATGTAAATAATTGAGAGCAAAATTAGTGAAAAAACCATCACAATCTAAAAAAAACTAATGCCAATCAAAACACCCCAAAATGTATAATATTCATTCCTCATTGCCATGGCAGCGCACAATATAATGACTTTCTTGCCCTTACCGCTGACCAGTCAGTCCACCCCCAAGGGTCATGCCAGATGGAGTAACACGTCAAGAGGTGTGGAGTATAGTGCCAGCATCGATTTATTCATACATGTATTTTTGGCCCCACTTTGACTGACATTTAAATAGGCCGCCCTCTCGCCGTGCTTCTCGTTGCGGCACCTAAGGCAAGTCTCATTGCTAAATAAAGATGCCGTTTTACTGCTCGACAACCGAGTGTCAATTGTGTCAGCAGAGTATTCAGAGAATCCACATAAATACAACCTGAGCAGGCACTACTGGTCCAAAGTCATGCACCATCCAATTAGGATTTCTTACAGTGGATAAGCAGCTCATTCAAGTGTCGATGTTCAGTCAGTGTGGAGAATATTACACATTGTTGCTCCTCTTGCTGTCTCAGCTCCTCAGGGGTTAGCATTTGGTTTATGGTCTGTATATGTGTGTGTATGTGCATGAAGCATGTGTGTAAGCGTGCATAATACTGCTGCAGGTCATAGCAGAAGGTGGCATTTGCTATTAATGGTGACCCCAGCACACGGTGGGCCCTGCGGTCAAGCCTCTGGCAAGGAAAAGCAAGAGGAAGACACACACCCACTCGCACACTGACCCTAAAACATAAACACACCCGCAAGAGTGGCCTCGCAAATGCAAATGTTTGCCAAATGTCTCCCGATTAATTGCACATGCAAATTTGTGCCATTCAGACTTTAGACCCCAAGAGAAACGTCTGTGTAAGCTCTCAGTCGTACAGGAATGGTCAATCGATGAAAAGGTTTCTTCAGCCATCATCTGTACTTCTTTGAAGGTGTCGCTTCTTATCCAAGAAACTTGGTCAGCAAACTAAAGTCTTACTGGTAGTTTAGGCCCTATATATATATATATATATATAAAAATCCTTGCCTCACCCCTCATGGGTGGTGTCTGTCCCTCATTTTAGCTCGGGTCCAGGAAGCTTGAGGGTTCTGCGCAGTATCCGTGCTGTTCCCAGCACTGCGCTTTTCTGGACCGAGATATCCGATGTTCTTCCCGGGATCTGTTGCAACCACTTGTCGAGTTTGGGGGTCACTGCCCCGAGTGCTGCGACCACCACAGGCACGACTGTCACCTTTACCTTCCCGGCTCTCTCCAGCTCCTCTCTGAGCCCTTGGTATTTCTCGATTTTCTCATGTTCCTTCTTTCTGATGTTTCCATCACTCGGGACCGCTACATCCACGACAACGGCTTTTCTTTCCCCTTTATCTATAACCACGATATCTGGTTGGTTGTCCATTACCATGTTGTCAGTCTGTAATTGGAAGTCCCACAGGATCTTTGCTCATCATTCTCCACCACCTTGGGACATGTTTCCCATTTTGACCTTGGGGTTTCCAGTCCATACTCCGCACAGATGTTTTGGTAGACTATGCCAGCCACCTGGTTATGGCGCTCCATGTAGGCTTCCCCTGCCAGCATCTTACACCCTGCAGTTATGTGTTGGATTGTCTCAGGTGCCTCTTTGCACAACCGACACCTTGGGTCTTGCCTGGTGTGGTATATCCCTGCCTCGATGGCTCTGGTGTTCAGGGCCTGCTCTTGGGCAGCCAGGATGAGTGCCTCTGTGCTGTCCTTTAGGCCAGCCCTCTCTAGCCACTGATAGGACTTCTTGAGATCAGCCACTCCTGCTATGGTTCGGTGGTACATCCCGTGTAGGGGCTTTTCCTCCCATGATTGTCCCTCATCCAGCACCTCAACCTCTGTTCCCCATTGTCTGAGACATTCTCTGAGTACATCATCCGTTGGAGCCTTCTCTTTGATGTATTCATGGAGCTTGGATATTTCATCCTGGACAGTGGATCTCACACTCACTAGTCCCCGGCCTCCTTCCTTACGGCTTGTGTACAGTCTCAGGGTGCTGGACTTGGGATGGAACCCTCCATGCATAGTGAGGAGTTTTCGGGTCTTAACATCTGTGGTCTGGATCTCTTCCTTTGGCCACCTTATTATTCCTGCAGGGTATCTGATCACTGGCGGGGCATAACTGTTTATTGCCCGGGTCTTGTTCTTGCCATTGAGCTGCCTTCTGAGGACTTGCCTCACCCGCTGGAGGTATTTGGTCGTAGCCGCTTTCCTTGTTGCTAGTTCGAGGTTGCCATTGGCCTGTGGTATACCTAGGTACTTGTAGCTGTTTTCAATGTCTGCTATTGTTCCTTCAGGGAGTGAGACCCCTTCAGTGTGGACTACCTTGCCCCTCATACAGCTGTATGTCATCCATGTAGAGGAGGTGACTGATCGTAGCTCCATTTCTGAGGCGGTATCCATAGCCTGTCTTGGCGATTATCTGGCTGAGGGGGTTCAGTCCTATGCAGAACAGCAGTGGGGAGAGTGCATCACCTTGGTATATGCCACATTTGATGGACACTTGCGTTAGTGGCTTGCCATTGGCTTCAAGTGTGGTTTTCCACATCCTCATCGAGTTTGCAACGAAGGCTCTCAGGGTCCTGTTGACCTTATACAACTCCAAGCATTCAGTGATCCATGAGATTTAGCCTTGATGTTGAGAGTGGAGTGGGAGCTGTGCCTCAGCGATGGGAAGGTTGTGAATTTGGTACACATCACCAGTAGTGCTCCAAAGAATCATTGGATGTTTCGGCCTTTCATCACTAGACACCCTCATCGATGGTGGCCAGCGACAGGTTGATCACACCCGCACTTGTGTCCCATGCCCAATCAGAAGCTGGTGGGGGGGTCTTAGGTTGCTGACCTATGAGCCCAACAAGGGTCCTTCCTCTTCATCCAGATCCAGTGTCTGCTTCTTTCTGCTGCTTCAGAGAGTGACCTAACTGTGTGCCGCAGAGCCTGTCCATGGATGCCCAGGTCTTTTAGCAGTTTGATGGTGGAGGAAGCCACAAACCCTCTACATCCAACGTCAATGGGATAGACCTTGGCTTTTCATCCTCGCTGTTGCACATCCACTGCAAGTTCTGCATAGCGCAGCTTCTTGCGCTCATAGGCCTCTTCAACTGAGTTTTCCCATGGGACTGTAAGTTCTGTGATGTAGACAGCCTTGAGTGAAGGGGACCAGAGCACCAAGTCTGGTCTTAGGGTGGTGGCGGTGGCTTTTTGTATCTTCAGAATTTTTGGTTTCATTCCCTATTCTTTCTTTCTGACATTTGTTAAATGACCACTGAGGGCACCCACAGTTTGTGAGTTCTCTCCTGATATGTTTTGACCCCTTTTCTCTACCTTCAACGCTTGTTGGTATTAGTTTAGCTCTATGCAAGAGAAAGGGTCATATTCCGATGTCTTGGCTTCATAATATCTATATATATATTTTCCATCCAGTTCATTCACCACTGATGTTCTCTGTTGGGGATAAATGATGTATCTCTTCCTGGTTCTGGCTCTACGGAGTTTTATGATGAAACATCAGCGGGGACCAAAGTGGTGAACAAAAAAGACCACTTCATTCTTGGAAACATCAGAAGGACATGTCTGGTCGAAGTGGGAAAGCCAAAAGAGAAAGGGCCGCCCCTTTCACCTAGTTTTATCATACAGCAGTGATGACATCATCTCAACCAGGCCTATCAGCAACGAGGAGGGTATTACATGGTATTACACTGAAAATGAATGCTACAGTACACCCTACAGATACACAAAGTTATCTAATAAACTACATACATCCATATAGACGAAACCAAACATGAAATAACAAAGGATGTTTACGGATGTGTATAAAAACGTTTTATCATTCTCTATGGAGACTTTAACATTTAGCTTCTCTTGCAAAGTCACCCTTGGGATACTGCCAGTGACCTTATCGTAAGAGAATCTGTGTACTCTAAGAGATGAATGAGATGAACACTGCAGTGTAAAAGGTGAAAGGGGGAAGGCCAGTGTGTATATATGTGAATGTGAGCGCACCACTACATACAGGTGTCAAGATACACACCAGCAGGGCACTGTGGAGGCGGTGAGCAGATGTGGGTGATTGATGTCATGTCTCTGAGAGCAAAGCATCTCATAGATCGGGCTCCTGTAAAGTGTTTAGATCTGATGCAATAACCTTAACTAATGACCAGGCAGACCATCAATAACATTCACGTCCAACTACAATAGTCTCTGCTTTGTGTGTAAGTGTGGATATTGATGTGAGTGTACAGCATGATTCATGGGTTGTTGTAGCAAGAACATGTTTAAATTGTCTTTTAAAAAAAGTTACAGCGAGCTGGTAAGTTGAAGAAACTTTGGAGGACAAGACAGGCCAAGTGTTGGTCATGACAACACAAAAATGTTGATTTTGAAAGGACCATTGATCTGTGAACGTCTTTCTGTTGTACTGTCAGATATAATTCCTGGATCACTTTTATTTGAGCAACACCACTCTGAGAGTTCAGCCTGTTATGGGAGAATGTCGACTCAAAATGCAAAAATGCAAAACTCATTTTTCTGCTTGATGCTACGAGACTGCACAGAACAGCAGACCAAGAAATGATGTCACTACCTGCACATTCTTTTCCTTTCTGCATCGCCGCCTCTTTTCATCTTGCCGAGTATCCAAATCCACTTATTTCTAACTCCTTTGTTGAAGCTAATTGCCCAAAATAAATCTCATGTGCCCAAAGGGGAAAACAACCCCAACCAATGGACTTTATTTTTCTTTGAGATTTTAAGATCATTAAAGCACAATAGAGTGTAATTACATTGGGGAGAAAAGTTGTTTACCTTTTTAAGGATGCCAGTGAGCCTCTCTGTCTCACAATCGATGATAATATGTCCCTCCTTTGTCTTGTCCAAATCTTGGAACACTTTCAAGAACGATGCCTCCGTCATGGTCTCCACGTTTACCGATGTCACGAACCAGCTCCTCTCTGCTGCTGTATCCAAAACCTTCTGTAGCACAGAGAGCCCTGGACAGAGGTTGAGAAAACATTCTCACTCACACACACAAAAAAGGGACTGCTTTTAAAGAAGAGTCATCTAATGACAGCACTGTTATGAATCAGAATGGCCTTAGAGATAATGCATTTGATTGCATCGAGCATCTATAACAGTAATGATACACAAGAATCTGTGCACCAAACGGCTGAATAGTTTATTTAATAGTGAATCTTGCCATTCTTCTCCATGTTATACTGTATATGTTCTCCAGCAAATTCCCTGGTCAATGTAAATTTATTAGGGGTGGTGCACTTTGATCAGCTGATCAATAATAGATTAATGTGCATGTTGAATGGGCATTCTGCTGGAAAAGGAGGGACCCCATCCCGAATATAAAAATACAACCATGCCGCGTTGTATCTTTCATTGTGCTCGAAACACAACACAGTTGGAGTTTTTTTTTTTTTTTTACAGTACTTTAGTTCTCCCCGGGCCCACATGGGTTTTCTCCGAGTCCTCCGATTTACTCCCACATTCCAAAAACATGCATGGCAGGCTAGTTGAACACACTACCGTATTTTTTGGATTATACGTCGCTCCGGATTATAGGTCGCACCAGCCAAAAAATGCATAATTAAGAAGAAAAAAACATATATAGGTCGCAATGGAGGATAAGTCGCATTTTTGGGGAAAATTTATTTGATAAAATCCAACACCAAACAACATACATGTCATCTTGAAAAGCAATTTAAAATAAATTAATTAAATTTAAATAAAATAGAGAACATCAGGCTCCGTTTCACTTCTTTTTTTTCCAACATAACACCGCAGCTCTCGCTCTACACAACTCCGATGGACATACCTCCTTTTTGGTAACCCAGAACAGTCTTTTACAAGAGTTATTCAGATAACTCTAGCAGAAAGAACATGCAAACAAGTTTACCAAAATATCAGGTTTTATTCCAAATCACCAAATCCAAGGAAATCTTCATCCTTGGTGTCACTTTTAAATAACTCCCCCAACTCGGCAGGTAGACAAGGCGCCACTTTCTCTTCTCTGCGCTCTTGCGGTTTAATGTGAAAATAACATGTGAAATGATATACAGTAATAAAAAAAAGCATATACAAGTCGCTCCGATTTATAAGTCGCACCCCCGACCAAACTATGAAAAAAACTGTGATTTATAATCCGAAAAATACGGTAAATTGTCCATTGGTGTGATACTTGTAGTGCCCTGCGATTGCCTGGCAGCCAATTCAGGGTGTCCCCTGCCTAGTACCCGAAGACGGCTGGGATAGGATTTAGCACCCCCTTCCTTAATTAGGATCAAGCATGCTCGAAAATGGATGGATGGGTGGATGGGGAACTGTTATTACCTTTTACTTTAATATATTGACGATTGCATAATTATTGTAAAGCCATATAATGGATAAACTATTGTATCACGGGTTTTTGTGGCTTCCCTCACCCATTTAAACATTATAAAAGAGAAACAAGGCCAAGGAACCATGCCCATCCATCAGAACTTCCCCTGTAGGTTCAGTGATAAAGTGTAATGAGTGGTGGAGTCCATTCAGCACACTGACACTTCCAAGTGCGCTGGCCTAGATAATGACCACTTCTACACCAACAAACACTCAGCCCATGCATCAGAGCCAAAGACACCGTCACAACCCGCTTTATATCCTCCAAGTAACAATTACAAGTGGCACTGCCACAGACCACTGTTGCCTGGACACGGGAGAACCACGGAGTAAGAGCGAGAGCAACTAATAAGGGAAAATAGGAGGAAAGAAAAGTGATGAGAAAACACACTACGCCCTGACACTTTTTTTAATGACTCATTTTTTGTCATAAGGCAGGAACTCAAATTGGGAGCCACAAATATTCCGCAGGTGAGAAATGTAATTATTTCCCTTGAGAAAGACTTTGAGCTCCGACCCAAATTTTATAAAATTGTAGTCAACCTCTTATGATCTCAAAACCCACCTATTTAAAATTGCATTTTCTGTGCGGCTCTCTCTCTTATTTCTATTTATAGTTGTATTTTATTTATTGCATTGTATTTGTGATTGTATTTTGTTTATTATAGTACCTATGCTTGTCTGTGACTGTAAAGTTACCTTGAGAGCTTTGAAAGGCGCTCAAAATGTAATGTATAACAACAAATGACCTATTCAAAGTATTTGGTGTCTTATGAATTGTGTGACTGTTTTGTTTTTTTTCTATATAATATAATTTTACTTCCCTACATTTCGAGTCGCAGTCACTTTCGTAAACGTCTTATTAGAGATTAAGGCACCCCAATGATTCAGATAGTGTTTGACAAGGAACCTTGTCAGACAGGTAAAATAGTCCTTTCAGGGCATCCCAAATGAGAAAGACACCTCAATGGAATCAAGCTTCTACACACACCTTTAGGCATCTAGCAATTGAGTATTAAAGAAATGAGCATTTAGGTTTCATTGATAATTATTTTTATGATGGTTTAATACAATCATTTAATCTGTCTAATGTCAAATTTTCGCCAATTCTCACTGAAAAAGTCACTGTGAAAGAAAACAATAGCTACTGGTACTTTTTCATATGCTGCTGCATGGTGAGATGACAAGAAAGTGCAATATTTGAAAATAGGCATCTTTTAACACTCAGAACAATTGGATTTACTTTCTTCAAGAAAGCCCAAAAGACAAAAATTTACGAGACCCACATAGGCCCGTTTAATGTAAAAACTTTGATTAGCTGTGACAAAATACAAAGACACAGATATCAAACGCATTTCAACGAAGAAATATATTATCCTAGTCTTAAAATAACCTTGCAGATTAAGATGACTGCAATGTTGTATCGAGGCAACAGACGACTTCTGACTCAATTCTACCATTCAATCACACGGGGTGACCTGGTAATCATACAGTACACACACATGAACACACACTGAGCGGAGAATGATGGGATCATGAGACATTAAAAAATCTTTAGGAGATGCGGGACAAAAAAAGGCATCAGAGGGCAAAGGAAGAGGGTAAAATATTTCCTGTCACTGCACATCACTAAGCTTAGCAGTGTCATAACCTGAAACACATCTTTTAAAGTAGGGGTGTCAAACTCATTTTTGTGGTGAGCCACATTGTACTCAAAGTTTCTCTTGGGAGGGCCGTTACGAATTTTGGGAAAACATATCTCATTTTTTCCACACAATAGGCGCGTCTAAAAGCTTTCATTTTTTTCAAACGATGACCATACACCTCACATACGGAATGAACGAATGAAAGTGATCATTACGTGTTTCTTTTTTGTGTTTGCAGTTGAACAAGGTTGGTCGTATTGTGAATATAGACATTATCACATGAACAACATTGAGCTATCATACTATTGAGTTATTTTTGTTATTGTTATTACTTTGCATATTGTGATTGCACTAACATTTAATTTACTATAAGAGCATCAGAATGTTTTGTATGTGTTTACTGAATGGCAGAAAAATTCCCCTCCATACTGAGATATAAATATTGCACTATATGTTATACCCTGCTGTTGTTAAATGATAAACCGTGTCACAAAAATTCGAATAGTTTACAGCAGAGAAAATAAGAAAAACGTTGTATATTTATTATGGGATTTTATGGTGTCTTCAGAAAGTGCCTTACATATGGAAAAAAAACATGTCATTCATTGAAGGTGAGCCTTATAGTGCAGAAAATACAGTACATGTTTCATCCCCTTCACATTTTTCACAGACAACAAATTGATGAAGACCTACTTTTCATATCAGTCAAAGATAATGACTGCTATTGTAGATAACATATGATAATTTAAAAATTTGGTTCTGACTTTAGCAAGCATTATGTAACTTGACATGCTTGATTATGTGGCGGGCCAGATCTCACCCCCAGGCCTTGGCTTTGATACCAGTAGTTTAACGCTTCAAAGGATATTGAATGCATCATGCAAAATCAACTTTTCAATTGTTTTACATAGTTGGGAAAACTGAGAGTCTGCCCACCAATTAAGTGTGAAATTGTTTATCTGTTTGGTGATGTGCTACATATGTGCCAACTGTTAGTCGAGTTATTTAGTGGCTTGTGAAGGCTGGTGATGAATTGCTGACTCCATCAGCAAGCACATGCTGAGTTCCACGTGTGCAAAGCTATTTGCTTGCCTCGTACAATGCCTAAGCTCTGCCTTCGGTCATCAGTGTCATGAAATCTATATTCGCCACTGGCCGAGCAGTAAACAGGGCGCAGTGTCTTATCACTCGTTTGCATTCAATAGATGGCAGAAGTGTAGTCTAATTGTTGATTCTTGGGATATACCTGGGACTTGTTTTAAAGCATGAAAACGAGTCAGAATATGTCATCATTAAAGTTCTACACAGTGCACATGCGCCCCGATTTATGGCCATGTATCAAAATACCTCAGAGACGACCTGAACATAGAGGAAGGATAGAGCTGGTTGTATTCCAGGTAACAACATATGCAACTGACTTCTTTAGTTCTGTCTGTATATTTTCGAGAAACAGAAATTCCTGTTGAGATGAGCACAATGACAAGCGGAATATTTGTTTGCATTGTGTGATTTATCTGCTAATCAGTGCTGGGCCCTTTCTTTTTTCATTGGTGTTGCCGATTATAAAGACAATTATCGTGTATAGAATAGCCTGACAGTTCCTCATTCACACACCACATCGTTGTCACCATGACAATGTGAAGACCGAGCAAGCTACGATGACCGATGTCGCTCCTGTCTGTAAGTGTCTCATTGTCCATAAAAAATATCCTGCTGAGCACCATAATTAGACATGTAGACGCATACGAAATGAGCACTGTGATTTTCGTATTCAGTTGGGTAGCAATCAAGTTGAAGTACTTATGGTTAGCAAGACACACACCTTTATGATTCATCCATTCTTTTTCTTCATTTTCTACACGTCTTCACTCTGAGTGTGGATGAGCTGGAGGCAATGTTGGAGATTTGGGGCTTCAGGTATGTTTTCTTGCCAATTACAGATATACACATCCTCTCATAATTACTATTTGGTTTCAGCGCAACCAACCCTCCGCATTGCACAAAACAGTAACAGTGAAACATTTCCTGTTGGTTCAAGTGATTGGCGGAGATCAGGACCAAGCACCATTAGACATACTAAAGGTCGGCAAGGTCCATTTTCCACAAAACGTCTTGAAGAACTACCAAAGATGACTGAATGTGATATTTAAGCTTCATTCACGTTGACATTATACCTGACAGTAAAAATATATGGTAATGTATTTAACATTCGTCAGAAGAATTTAGCAACAAAGAAAAACAGACTGCAAGTTCAAACCAGCGTGTCATGAGAATCAAATACAGTAGATAGAGAATGACATGAGAACGAGTCGGAAGTCAGGTACATACCAGCGTCTGAACTGTACATGTAGACAAACTTTTCCCATCGATAGTATTCGATCACACCGACGAGAGCGTCCTGCAACTCAGGCCTTAGCTGGATGACAAATTGGTTGGCCGTCTCAATCGGAAAGGACGGAGTAACAAAGCAGACGTGCAGGGCGCCGCAGAAGGACATGAGCATGTTGACCGTCTTCCTGTCATACAGGCCGATGATGGCGTACACACCTTTGGAGAACTGGGAGCAGACTGTGGGAGGACAAAAACAAAACAATGTATATACATACTTCTCATCCTTTCATGTGAGCAAAATTAAGTAATCAAAATTTAGGTGTACAATCCACAGTACTGATATGTCCAGGAATACTGTTGGCAATGAAGTACTGGATTGAGCCCCATTTTTAAGTCTGACGGCATGACCACCGAAGAAGTGTGTGCAAATCCAACACACAAGCATGCGAGCGTGTGTGGCTTTCAAACACCGAATCAAAGTGCATCTTAACCTTAACTTTGTTCAAATATACTGCATGACCAATCACCTCATTGACCTAGAATAAGATAACCCTATTTTCCAAACTAGAGGGCTTTTTGGAGATTAAGGCGCACCTTCAATGAATGGCCTATTATAAAACTGTTTTAACATGCAGGCCGCACCACATTTGACAGTTCTTAGAATTGAAGCTACAATAGTGGCTGTGATTGTCTTATGCAGCCACTACATGGAGTTACACTTAAGGGAATACAATACAATCCATTTTAACTTGAGCAGTTAGAAAGTGCTGGGCAGAACAATTATCATGCTACATCTCACACACACACACACACACACACACACGCACACAAACATACACATACATGCACACACACACACACCCACACGCACACACACACACACTCTTCTCTCTCTTGGCAGTCCATCGAAGTCGAGGATGACGTCGCTTCCATTGCTTTGTGGGGTATTGGACAGTGGTTATTGGCGCTGGCGGCGATGCCACTGTAGGTGACTATGAAGCCCGATTCTGGAGCCACAAATCCTGCCACATTCAGGACATGTGAGGCCAGGACCGGGCTGGCGAGGCGGTACTGAAGCAGCACAAAGGTGTCTTTGCTCGTGCCGCACGATCCTCCTCTGGGTGCGCTTGTCTTCAAGTTGTGTCACCCCTTCGTGGCATAAGGAGCGCCACAGTGGCCTGTTCGCTGCAGCAGACTCCAGATCGCTGGGCTTGATGTTGCAGTTCTTTAGAGTCTGTTTAAGCTGGTCTTTGTATCGCAGCTTAGGACCACCAGGGTTCCTCTTCGCTGACAATAGTTGTCCATAAAGCACCTGTCGAGGCAAGCGGCAGCTAGGCATCCGGATGACATGTCCAACCCACCGAAGTTGCCTCTTTGCCAGTATGGCCTCGATACTGGTGGAGGCAGTGCGTTGAAGGATGTCGGTGTGTGGAACACGATCCTGCCAGGTGATGCCAAGGATTTTTAATCTGTCTAATGTCAAATTTTCGCCAATTCTCACTGAAAAAGTCACTGTGAAAGAAAACAATAGCTACTGGTACTTTTTCATATGCTGCTGCATGGTGAGATGACAAGAAAGTGCAATATTTGAAAATAGGCATCTTTTAACACTCAGAACAATTGGATTTACTTTCTTCAAGAAAGCCCAAAAGACAAAAATTTACGAGACCCACATAGGCCCGTTTAATGTAAAAACTTTGATTAGCTGTGACAAAATACAAAGACACAGATATCAAACGCATTTCAACGAAGAAATATATTATCCTAGTCTTAAAATAACCTTGCAGATTAAGATGACTGCAATGTTGTATCGAGGCAACAGACGACTTCTGACTCAATTCTACCATTCAATCACACGGGGTGACCTGGTAATCATACAGTACACACACATGAACACACACTGAGCAGAGAATGATGGGATCATGAGACATTAAAAAATCTTTAGGAGATGCGGGACAAAAAAAGGCATCAGAGGGCAAAGGAAGAGGGTAAAATATTTCCTGTCACTGCACATCACTAAGCTTAGCAGTGTCATAACCTGAAACACATCTTTTAAAGTAGGGGTGTCAAACTCATTTTTGTGGTGAGCCACATTGTACTCAAAGTTTCCCTTGGGAGGGCCGTTACGAATTTTGGGAAAACATATCTCATTTTTTCCACACAATAGGCGCGTCTAAAAGCTTGCATTTTTTTCAAACGATGACCATACACCTCACATACGGAATGAACGAATGAAAGTGATCTTTACGTGTTTCTTTTTTGTGTTCGCAGTTGAACAAGGTTGGTCGTATTGTGAATATAGACATTATCACATGAACAACATTGAGCTATCATACTATTGAGTTATTTTTGTTATTGTTATTACTTTGCATATTGTGATTGCACTAACATTTAATTTGCTATAAGAGCATCAGAATGTTTTGTATGTTTACTGAATGGCAGAAAAATTCCCCTCCATACTGAGATATAAATATTGCACTATATGTTATACCCTGCTGTTGTTAAATGATAAACCGTGTCACAAAAATTCGAATAGTTTACAGCAGAGAAAATAAGAAAAACGTTGTATATTTATTATGGGATTTTATGGTGTCTTCAGAAAGTGCCTTACATATGGAAAAAAAAATATGTCATTCATTGAAGGTGAGCCTTATAGTGCAGAAAATACAGTACATGTTTCATCCCCTTCACATTTTTCACAGACAACAAATTGATGAAGACCTACTTTTCATATCAGTCAAAGATAATGACTGCTATTGTAGATAACATATGATAATTTAAAAATTTGGTTCTGACTTTAGCAAGCATTATGTAACTTGACATGCTTGATTATGTGGCGGGCCAGATCTCACCCCCAGGCCTTGGCTTTGACACCAGTAGTTTAACGCTTCAAAGGATATTGAATGCATCATGCAAAATCAACTTTTCAATTGTTTTACATAGTTGGGAAAACTGAGAGTCTGCCCACCAATTAAGTGTGAAATTGTTTATCTGTTTGGTGATGTGCCACATATGTGCCAACTGTTAGTCGAGTTATTTAGTGGCTTGTGAAGGCTGGTGATGAATTGCTGACTCCATCAGCAAGCACATGCTGAGTTCCACTTGTGCAAAGCTATTTGCTTGCCTCGTACAATGCCTAAGCTCTGCCTTCGGTCATCAGTGTCATGAAATCTATATTCGCCACTGGCCGAGCAGTAAACAGGGCGCAGTGTCTTATCACTCGTTTGCATTCAATAGATGGCAGAAGTGTAGTCTAATTGTTGATTCTTGGGATATACCTGGGACTTGTTTTAAAGCATGAAAACAAGTCAGAATATGTCATCATTAAAGTTCTACACAGTGCACATGCGCCCCGATTTATGGCCATGCATCAAAATACCTCAGAGACGACCTGAACATAGAGGAAGGATAGAGCTGGTTGTATTCCAGGTAACAACATATGCAACTGACTTCTTTAGTTCTGTCTGTATATTTTCGAGAAACAGAAATTCCTGTTGAGATGAGCACAATGACAAGCGGAATATTTGTTTGCATTCTGTGATTTATCTGCTAATCAGTGCTGGGCCCTTTCTTTTTTCATTGGTGTTGCCGATTATAAAGACAATTATCGTGTATAGAATAGCCTGACAGTTCCTCATTCACACACCACATCGTTGTCACCATGACAATGTGAAGACCGAGCAAGCTACGATGACCGATGTCGCTCCTGTCTGTAAGTGTCTCATTGTCCATAAAAAATATCCTCCTGAGCACCATAATTAGACATGTAGACGCATACGAAATGAGCTCTGTGATTTTCGTATTCAGTTGGGTAGCAATCAAGTTGAAGTACTTATGGTTAGCAAGACACACACCTTTATGATTCATCCTTTCTTTTTCTTCATTTTCTACACGTCTTCACTCTGAGTGTGGATGAGCTGGAGGCAATGTTGGAGATTTGGGGCTTCAGGTATGTTTTCTTGCCAATTACAGATATACACATCCTCTCATAATTACTATTTGGTTTCAGCGCAACCAACCCTCCGCATTGCACAAAACAGTAACAGTGAAACATTTCCTGTTGGTTCAAGTGATTGGCGGAGATCAGGACCAAGCACCATTAGACATACTAAAGGTCGGCAAGGTCCATTTTCCACAAAACGTCTTGAAGAACTACCAAAGATGACTGAATGTGATATTTAAGCTTCATTCACGTTGACATTATACCTGACAGTAAAAATATATGGTAATGTATTTAACATTCGTCAGAAGAATTTAAAGCAACAAAGAAAAACAGACTGCAAGTTCAAACCAGCGTGTCATGAGAATCAAATACAGTAGATAGAGAATGACATGAGAACGAGTCGGAAGTCAGGTACATACCAGCGTCTGAACTGTACATGTAGACAAACTTTTCCCAGCGATAGTATTCGATCACACCGACGAGAGCGTCCTGCAACTCAGGCCTTAGCTGGATGACAAATTGGTTGGCCGTCTCAATCGGAAAGGACGGAGTAACAAAGCAGACGTGCAGGGCGCCGCAGAAGGACATGAGCATGTTGACCGTCTTCCTGTCATACAGGCCGATGATGGCGTACACACCTTTGGAGAACTGAGAGCAGACTGTGGGAGGACAAAAACAAAACAATGTATATACATACTTCTCATCCTTTCATGTGAGCAAAATTAAGTAATCAAAATTTAGGTGTACAATCCACAGTACTGATATGTCCAGGAATACTGTTGGCAATGAAGTACTGGATTGAGCCCCATTTTTAAGTCTGACGGCATGACCACCGAAGAAGTGTGTGCAAATCCAACACACAAGCATGCGAGCGTGTGTGGCTTTCAAACACCGAATCAAAGTGCATCTTAACCTTAACTTTGTTCAAATATACTGCATGACCAATCACCTCATTGACCTAGAATAAGATAACCCTATTTTCCAAACTAGAGGGCTTTTTGGAGATTAAGGCGCACCTTCCACACACACACACACACACACACACACGCACACAAACATACACATACATGCACACACACACACACACACACACACACACACACACACACAAACATACACATACATGCACACACACACACACACATGTGAGGCCAGGATAGAGTCTGTTTAAGCTGGTCTTTGTATCGCAGCTTAGGACCACCAGGGTTCCTCTTCGCTGACAATAGTTGTCCATAAAGCACCTGTCGAGGCAAGCGGCAGCTAGGCATCCGGATGACATGTCCAACCCACCGAAGTTGCCTCTTTGCCAGTATGGCCTCGATACTGGTGGAGGCAGTGCGTTGAAGGATGTCGGTGTGTGGAACACGATCCTGCCAGGTGATGCCAAGGATTCGTTGGAGGCACCTGATGTGGAATGCATCAAGGCGTCTCACATGGCGTCGATAGACGGTCCAGGCTTCTGCGCCATATAGCAGCGTGGACACACACACTGCTTGGTAGACTGCGACTTTTGTTGGAGTTCTTAAGTGGTTGTTTTCGAACACACGAGTACGCAATCTGCCAAAAGCTTTGGAGGCTTGATGGATGCGGGCCTGGACGTCATCATCAATTAGACAGGAGGGTGTTAGAATGCTGCCGAGGTAGCTGAATTGTTGGACAACCTTGAGGGGTGTGCCACTGAGGGTGAACGCTGGGGTTGGAGAACTCTCTTTTGCCATGACCTCCGTTTTGGTTACATTGATCACGAGACCGAGTGATCGGTAGACGGAGGACATGGTATCAAGGGCATTTTGCATGGCAGCTGGGCTGTGGGCCAGCAGAGCACAATCATCTGCATACTGTAGCTCGTGGATGCCGCTGATCAGGGTCTTGGTCTTGGCCTGTAGGCGTCTGATGTTAAACAGGTTACCATCCAGGCGGAATTGGATTTGTACGCCGCCACCTTCCTGGATGGACTTATGGAAGAGGAGCGTAGCTGCCATCAGGAACAGGTTGAATATAGCAGGAGCCAGTACACAGCCCTGCTTCACCCCGACTTCCACAGGGAACGGGGAAGATTGCTGGCCACCAACAAGTACAGTTGCTTGCATGCCGCTGTGGAACTGTTTTAGGATGCCAAGAAATTTGGAGGGGACGCCAAATTTCTGCAGTATGGTCCAGAGAATGTCACGGTTAACTGTGTCAAATGCCTTTGTAAGGTCAATGAAGGTGATATAGAGGTCCTTATTTTGTTCCTTGCATTTCTCCTGAACTTGGCGCGCAGCGAAGATCATGTCCAGAGTGCTTCGATCCTTCCTGAAGCCGCATTGTGTCCCTGGGAGGATGTCTTCGGTAATGTGCGATGTAAGACGGGACAGCATTACTTTTGCAAGAATCTTGCCAGCAACAGAAAGTAGGGAGATGCCACGGCTGTTGCCACAGACTGACTTGTCCCCCTTCCTTTTGTAAATGGTGACAATGTTGCTGTCTTTCCATTCCTGAGGAAGTGTCCCGTTTTGCCAGATGTTGCAGATGAGGTGGTAAAGCTTCCGTGTCAGGAGATAACCGCCGCTCTTGAAGACCTCAGCTGGAAGTCCATCAGGGCCAGGGCTTTTGTTGTTTTTAAGGCTCCGGATTGCAGAGAGGACCTCTGTGAACTGAGGAGGTTCAT
>NC_142735.1:16172500-16187500 GCF_051943395.1 Hippocampus bargibanti
TAATATGATGATGGTGTAGTGATAATAAAACCTGCATCATCCAATTTAAACTTAGATTATTTAGGCTGAGGAAAATACTACCTTAGCAATAGCGACATGACTTGTTAAAATGTTGCCAGCCCAGGCCAAATGGGAGAAGCATAGTCATGCTCTTTTTGTGTGAAAACCGTTGAGATGGTCTGAGAAACCAAAAAAAAAAGTTCCAGCAACCTGTCCCTCAGTCAGTTAGCTGTCATTGCGGCACCAATTAGATTCTCTGGTAGGAATAAAAGCTAAAATCTTTCAAATCTAGAGTGGAAATTGAGTGCTTGTCATAATTAGGATTCCACTTGAAGAATTAGTGAATTTGCTAAAGTGACTTGGCTTCACAACACCCAGAGAGCGCATCAAAAATAATTCCAGATTTGACTCACACTTCTCCTGCAGCATATTTTGATTTACACTTCAAACACACATAACCCAGAAACTTCAGTTTTATGCATAACAATGCAGACAGAGCTTTATGGAGAGTTTCCACTTCCAACACCTCCCAGCCATTTCCAATGGGGGAAAAAGCATACTGATTTGCAGCTGCTGAGGCCAGAGTTCCAAGCCACATGAAAGAAAATCTTAAATCCT
This sequence comes from Hippocampus bargibanti, assembly GCF_051943395.1. Classification (NCBI taxonomy): domain Eukaryota; kingdom Metazoa; phylum Chordata; class Actinopteri; order Syngnathiformes; family Syngnathidae; genus Hippocampus; species Hippocampus bargibanti. Next base: position 16,173,119 of record NC_142735.1, read on the forward strand.
AGAGGTCCACAACAGGAGGGTGTGTCAAATACAACGCACACATTTCGATTCTTGCCGATTCAGTGTTGCCTGTAGCATGCAGCTGTCCCTCTTCTTGGCATGAGCCAAATATCAAATGACAGAAGTGTCTGTGTCGGCTGCACAAAGCATGTTAGTGACAGCATGATGGCTAATCGTTGCTAGGAGATGGGAGATGGGCCAGCAATAACATTCTCAGTTCAGTCCGGGTAACTGATTTCAATAAATTTGAAAATGTGAATATCGACTTGTTAAATACGATGGAATACAACACATCTATTACTATAGCGCTGTCACAACAGCTCCAGCTGTAACAAAGTGCTGCTAATGTAAATGAACATTAATACAACACTAAACATAAGAAACTGTTTCTCTGTTTAAACCAGTTTCATAAATGTGTCCATAATAGTACAAATATGATTCATTCATTGATAGTGTAACATGAAGTTAAAAAAAATAATAACACCACTGTGTCATGCTGCTGACAGTCTGTCCTGGACACCCAAGTGGGGCCACTGCCCCGAGTGCTCCGACCACCACAGGCAGGACTGTCACCTTTACCTTCCAAGCTCTCTCCAGCTCCTCTCTGAGCCCTTGGTATTTCTCGATTTTCTCATGTTCCTTCTTTCTGATGTTTCCATCACTCGGAACCGCTACATCCACGACAACGGCTTTCCTTTGCTCTTTATCTATGACCACGATATCTGGTTGGTTGGCCATTACCATCTTGTCAGTCTGTATCTGGAAGTCCCACAGGATCATTGCTCGGTCATTCTGTACTACCTTTGGAGGTGTTTCCCATTTTGACCTTGAGGTTCACAGTCCATACTCCGCACATATGTCAGATGTTTCGGCGGTGTCACGGAGAGCAGCTATGTCAATTTTTATTTTATTTATTAATTTTTTTTTCTCTCTCATCTCTCTCCCGGCAAATTGGTTTTTTCGTGTTTATTGTGTTTGTCTTACTCGTGCAAATGTCCGTCTCCGTTGGCCTCGCTACACCCGAGGCGTATCTCCTCCCGTGAGGTTCTGCTCGACATCGGCAGTTCATTTTTAAAACCTAAACCAGCTGAAGCAGAAGTGCTACGCAAGCATGGATTGCTCAGGGAGTCGGCTCGTCCATTGAGCCCCACTCTTCCACCGACCCCCACTCCTGCACCCAACCCAGAGTGGAGGCGCCACAAGCGCTCTATGAGGAAACAAAAGAGGGGAAAGCGTGGAGGTATTCGCATTAGGCTCGCGGCTAGCCGCCACCGGCCTTGCATTCCTACCATCACGCTGGCTAACGTGCGCTCGCTGGACAATAAAATGGACTACATCAGACTTCTCCGCTCAACTTCCGAGACCGTGGGTGAGTGTTGTGCCTTTGTGTTTGTGGAAACATGGCTGACCGACAGCATACCGGACAGTGCCATCCAGCTAGCCCAGCTAACTAGCTTCCGGGCAGACAGAGCGCTCGTCGAGGGGGGGAAGACTCGCGGCGGGGGACTCTGTGTTTACATCAGTGATGCCTGGTGCCGCAACGCTGTTGTGGTATGCAAACACTGTTCGCCACTGATGGAACTTATGGTCATAAAATGTCGGCCATTATACCTGCCGAGGGAATTTAGTGCCATACTGCTGGTAGCAGTTTACATCCCCCCATGCTCAATTAACAACAGGAGCGCGGCATTGAATGAACTCTACCAGCACATCAGCGAGCAACAGACAGCCCACCCAGATGCTTTCCTTATCCTGGCTGGCGATTTCAACCATGCCAACCCGAAAAGTCTTTTCTCCACATCTCCATGGACACATTAACTTTCCGACGAGAGGTAACAACATTCTGGACAATGTTTTCACCACACACAAAGGAGCCTACAAAGCCTACCCCCTCCCCCACCTAGGAGCTTCGGACCACTCCACTATCATGTTAATGCCCGCATACAGGCCACTTGTCAAAGTCGTCAAACCAGTCAAGAAGCAGATAAGGGTGTGGCCTGATGGGTCGTCAGAGGCACTCAAAGACTGCTTCTCCAACACTGACTGGAACATGTTCAGACAAGCGGCCACCTATAACAACAACACCGACCTCCAAGAGTACACAGACTCTGTTACCTCCTACATGAGGAAGTGCATGGATGACGTGACTGTCACCAGATCTGTCACCATCCTGGCCAACCAGAAGCCATGGCTGACGGGTGAAGTCCACAGGCTCCTCAGGGCTCGGAACACTGCCTACAAAGCTGGCGATGAGCTGGGCCTGAGGACAGCCAGGGCCAACCTGTCACGTGGCATCAGGATGGCCAAGAGACAGCACTCCAGGAGGATCGCCAACCACTTCAAAGACAGCAGAGACACCAGGAACCTGTGGCGTGGGATACAGACCATCAGTCTACAAGCCCACTCCACAGACCTGCGAGAACTCCACCACTCTGCTGAACCAGCTGAACGACTTCTTCGCCCGCTTCGAGGCAGACAACAGCACTCCAGCACAGAAGACCCCACCACCTCCCGGCGAACAGGTGCTGACACTGTCCCAGGACAGCGTGAGGCGATCCCTCAGAGGGACCAACACACGAAAAGCCCCGGGTCCCGACGGCATTCCTGGCCGTGTTCTGAGAGACTGCGCTGTGGAGCTCACAGATGTCTTCACGGACATCTTCAACACCACTCTGAGCCAGGCTGTTGTGCCCACGTGCCTCAAAGCCACCACCATTATCCCGGTCCCGAAGAAGTCGTCCCCCACCTGCCACAATGACTACCGCCCGGTCGCACTCACTCCCATCCTCATGAAGTGCTTCGAGCGGCTAGTTATGAACCACATCAAGGCTTCCCTCCCCCCCAACCATGACCCCTTCTAATTTGCATATCGGCCCAACCGCTCGACCGATGATGCCATCTCCACTGCTCTCCACACAGCGCTCACCCACCTGGAGACCAGAGACTCCTACGTCAGAATGCTGTTCATCGACTTCAGCTCAGCATTCAACACAATCATCCCCCAACAACTCACCGATAAACTGAGCAAACTGGGGATCAGCACCTCCCTGTGCAACTGGCTGCTGGACTTCCTGACGGGGAGACCACAGGCAGTCAGAGTTGGCGACAACACTTCCAGCACCATCACGCTGAACACAGGGGCCCCTCAGGGGTGTGTGCTGAGCCCCCTCCTCTTCACTCTGCTCACGCACGACTGCTCACCATCATCACCCAGCTCCAACCTCTTCATAAAGTTTGCGGATGACACAACTGTGGTGGGCCTCAACAACAACGACGAGGAGACAGCCTACACGGACGAGGTCAGCCGCCTGGCCACGTGGTGCAAGGACAACAATCTTCGTCTGAATGTGGAGAAGACGAAGGAGATTGTTGTGGACTTCAGGAGAGTGCGCCCCCAGCATGCTCCACTAACCATCGACGGTGCTGCAGTGGAGAGAGTGAGCAGCACCAAGTTCCTGGGAGTGCACATATCCGAAGACCTGTCCTGGAGCCACAACACGGCATCAATGGCCAAGAGATCCCACCAGCGCCTGTACTTCCTCCGCAAGCTCAAAAGAGTTGGAGCCCCGACCCCCATCACGACCTCCTTCTACCGCGGTACCATAGAGAGCATCCTGACCAGCTGTATCACCGTGTGGTACGGCGCCTGCACCGTGTCCTGCCGTAAGACTCTGCAGCGCATCGTGAGGACAGCTGAGAAGATCATCGGTGTCTCTCCCCCCCCCCCCCCCCCCCCCCCCCCCCCCCCCTTCAGGACATCTACAACACCCGCCTCACCCGCAGAGCCATCCGGATCGCTGGCGATCCCACCCACCCCTCCCACAGCCTCTTCAGCCTGCTGCCATCGGGTCGGAGACTGCGGAGTCTCCGAGCCAAGACCAGCAGGCTCAAGGACAGTTTCTGCCACCAGGCAGTCCGGAGACTCAACTCCCTCCCAGCCCTGCCCAGCCTGCCCCTTCCCACTGCCACACCCACCGAACTCTGAGTACACGCTACATGCTGTACGATCACTCTGAACTCTATTTTTTCTTCTTTCTCATTTTTTTCTGCAAGACCTCACTTCAACCCTTTCTTGTTGTTCGTTTTTGCATTACTACATTACGTCTGTGTAAGCTCTCAGTCGTACAGGAGTGGTCCATCGATGAGAAGGTTTCTTCAGCCGTCATCTGTTAAAAGGGAAGGTTTCGGACGTTTCGCCTCCTATCCAAGAGGCTTCGTCAGCGAACTAAAGTCTGACTGGTCGTATCGGCCCCATTTATATATCCCTAATGTCCAGACATGGTGGCGCCGGACATAGCTATGATAGGTCCCTACTCTCAGGTTGGGAGGGGCGGGGGACCCCTCCCTGTGGCCCCACTGATTGTTCCTACATTCCTGGCTAACGATTGGCCTATTACCCCCACTGCCCCCGGTATCACCTCATCAGCATAACGACCCTCATCAGCATTGCGAAAGTTGCCTAACCTGTTTTGCCTAAGCAGGCTATTGTATGAACGATCCAAATTGAACCTCACCCCACCAGACCGATTTAACGAAGGATTTTGTTGTTTTATAAGAATCGCTTCTTTTACGCCCCTTTCAAACCATCTATGTTCTTTCGCTAAGATTTTAACCTCATTGTCGTCAAATGAGTGGTTGCTAGCTTTTAGGTGCAAATGTACTGCCGATTGAGGCCCACTAGTATTATCCCTGCGATGTTGATAAAGTCTTTTTTTGAGAATTTGTTGAGTCTCCCCAATGTACTGCTCTTTACAATTTTCATTCTTACAATGTATTGAATAAACTACATTACTTTGTTTTTCATTTGGTAGCCTGTCTTTTGAATGCACTAATTTTTGCCTTAACGTGTTTATCGGTTTGAAATAAGTAGGAATTTTGTGTTGCCAAAGGACTCTTTGTAATTTTTCAGAAACTCCTGCAATGTACGGTACTGCTACTCCTCTCCTTTTTGAATCTTGAGAATTATTGGTTTCGTTCGCTATTCTTTCTTTCTGACATTTGTTGAATGACCACTGAGGGTACCCACAGTTAGTGAGTGCTCTCCTGATATGTTTTGACTCCTTTTCTCTACCTTCAGTGCTAGTTGGTATTAGTTTAGCCCTATGCTGGAGGGTTCTGATAACTCCTAGTCAGTGGGGCCACAGGGAGGGGTCCCCCGCCCCTCCCAACCTGAGAGTAGGGACCTATCATAGCTATGTCCGGCGCCACCATGTCTGGACATTAGGGATATATAAATGGGGCCGATACGACCAGTCAGACTTTAGTTCGCTGACGAAGCCTCTTGGATAGGAGGCGAAACGTCCGAAACCTTCACTTTTGTACAGATGACGGCTGAAGAAACCTTCTCATCGATTACTACATTACGTCACTTTATATACGTCACTTCCTCACTTTACATATGTCACTACCTCACTTTACATACGTCACTGCCTCACTTTCCATACGACACTACCTCACTTTACATACAGAAATTACATTTATTGTCTGTTGTCAATTGTATGTCTTTTTTAGCCACGTTATAAGTGCCTTGCATGTCTTGCACGCTGGGTCCGAGAGGACATTAATTTCATCTGTGCTGTATGTCATGCATATTAGCATATTTGACAATAAAGCTGACTTTGACTTGACTTTGACTTTATGTTATAAGTTTTATTTTGTAATTTAAGACACTCAAATACAATTAAAATATACATATACATATATAAAAAATACACATAAATAAACAAAACAGTATTTGTATAGTATCAAATTATGTGTTTATTCATTTGTTAATTTTTGCCACGATCCGTAGATATTGGACCATCCACTATGAAAATTGCAATTGGATTAATTAAAATTAATTAAATATGGTTCTGTACAGTGAGGACATCCTATACATATTATTTGATACGAGGATACGGTACGAGGTGATGCCCTATTGTCCGATTAAATAATCTCTCCACTTTCTGTGTAAATATTTCAATATATTCAAAATGCTTGTATGTTGCAATCGATACAGTGAAATGAAATGTGACCAAATGCTGTTCCAAAGTTTAGAAAAAAGTTAAAATCATGTTCCCTGGTGACTTATATAGTCATTGTAGAGTCTATTTATTTTTTTGTATACGCAATCAGACTAATGTATTAGAAGGTTTGCCATGGATTTAATAGACCATTGTACAGTAGACCTTTGTCTCATATGTCCTTAAAACCCCGAATCATTTTGTAGTGGTCCTTCTCAAACTCACGAATGGAAGGTGTGAGCATTTTCCTCCCCTGGGACTTGCCTGCCATGATCATGTGCAGTACTAATTCGAAGAGCTGAGGGAATTTTACAGTCACAGGAAGTCATGTTCATCCGGAGAGACAGCATCCTGATCCGAAGATTCTTATTCAGTCACTCAAAAGGGTCTTTTTTAACCGGGCCCCTTGACGCAAAGATTGGCATTCCAGGTGACTTCACAAAATAGGGTATGTCAAAGGAGAATGTCAACAACACTGCTCCCAATGTTTTTTTGCTGCATGCTGTGGGCAAAACAAACAAAATGAGACAAAGATGGACAAAGGTCTACTGTACAATGACCAGTACAGTAAAGTCTCGTTATATCGATATTCAAGGGAGTCCGAAAAATATCGATATAACCGGGACTATCGATATATCCGACCCTGTTTGCATGTAATTTTCTCCGTGCGTGCATAGAAATAGTATCGAAAGAACCGGGACTATCGATATATCCGATATCGATATAACGAGACTTTACTGTATATTAAATCCATGACAAACCTTCTGATACAGTAGTCTGATTGCCTCGACAAAAAATAAAAAATAAATCATAATCGACCACAGACATACACAGGTATGCTTTCAGCTCTAACAGCACAGCTTTCTGTCTCTGGCATGAAGCTGTACACTCTCCCCTTTCGATTGAGAAAATATGCATATGCCTCTAATGTCATTTTCTCACATTACTGGATAAAACAACCATGACATTAGCATTGCTGAAATTCAGTGCACAGTAGGTTCCTGCATTGATGGCTTTTCTGAAATGTCTAAAAATACCTTGCTCGTGTTCACCCAACTTCATTCAGGGGTGCAAAATCATTGTCATGAAGTACCGAATAAATCCATTCATTGCTGAGTCGCATTGACATTCTATTGTTGTCACTTTTGTTTGAGGACTAAGGGGGAGACAATGACATGGGCATGACATCCGTCACATCAGTTGGTAATACACACCACCTCCACAAGGGTGAAGGGTCACTCAATCAACCACAGAGCACTTTGAGGGGAGATAAACACACCTGACACCCGACACCGGAAAAATAACGCAACGGCGCACCACTCGGCCACCCATGGCTGATAACTGTCAGATGATGTGTGTAATATATATAAAAAAATAGAGCATGTTATGAAAATAAAGAAAATAATAAGCTACATTAACGAGAGGCCTAACAATGGGAGAAGTTGATACGTTATTCACAGAGCATCTCACACACGCATCTTGCGAAGAAACCCTCAGTTGACGGGTGGCTGAGAGAGGGAGCCCTCCGACACAGCGTGACTCACACAGTGCAATCAATCTCCTCGTGTGCACACAACCGGGGCCCAAGGGACGGGGATACAGCACCAGCAAGGTTCTGCATGAATGTCTTCATCAGTGACTGGGTGGGGTATTGAGTCAGGATGTCTTTTAAAGCAAATGATTCATGGCACCTTTCCGTGCATGGGCAAAAACTTTACTTCAAGCATATCACTTTTTTTGAGGGGTGTGTGTGTGTGGGGGGGGGGGGGGGGTTGTAGTTTGATGAATTGGCCCTTCCCAACCCTCTTGGCATCCCACATGCCCCCCTGGGGTCTGGTATTCCAGGGAGGTGTGCTTGCTATTCCCCCATATAAACTGCTTTGGCTCCTCTGGCTCCAGAGAGATTTAAAATAAAGGAGTGTTTATGACACTGCTGTTCTTGATGGCTAATTGTGCGTGTGTGTGGTTCTGTCAAAAAAAAAAAAGAGGGACAAGAAAAAGCAAAGATGAATGGGCTACATTAAGTAAGAAAATATGCTGTGACTGTAAAATGTCCTTGAGAGTTTTGAAAGGCGTTTATAAATGAAATGTATTATTATTACTATTATTATTATTATTATTATTAGTAGTAGTAGTAGTAGTATTAGTATTAGTATTAGTATTAGTATTAGTATTAGTATTAGTATTATTATTATTATTATTATTATTATTATTATATTATTATTATTATTATTATTATTAAAGTGGAAAGCATAAAAGAATCTTAATCAATGCCCGAGAAATTCAACAATTACATCAATAATATGTAGCTTGATATGATTATTTGATCGCCTTATTTTCACAAGACTACCGGGAAGTTCATGACCAACAAGAATGGCTTAATACTTGAGGTGCCGACAGCAGAAGTACTAAACTGGTTGGTAGGGGAGTGGGGGAAAAAAATAAAACAGAAGCGTTATTGCCTGTGAGAGGAGATAATGGGGTGGAATGCGGCACAAAGGGAAAACAAATGCCGGCCTAGCAGTGGGAAATAGGGATTTCTGGGTGAAATCTAGATTTCTCCCATTTCCTCTAAGTAATAAAACAATGGTGCTGCATCGCCTCATTAGACAGGTAATCGAGGCTGCAAGAACACTCGCCTCAGAACACTCATCAGGTGCTTCCCTCCTCCAACTCGCCCTTGCTGGGCTATTGTCACTCCTCCACTTTTCATGTGGTGCGCAGCCCAGCCCTGCCACCTGCTGAATAAATACTTACCTGAGAAGTAGGTCCTTTCACCCTAGCTGAGACCATCTCCCACCACACGATATGGAAATAGCAATTGTCCCCCTAACAATCCTCCTTTTGTAATTATCGTCCCATCTGCATTTCTGGCAGTAAGTGCCAGGGCAACATTTCGCTCACAGTACCAATTCTCTGACAGTAGAAGTGATGGGGTGAATAATGTGCCGCAGGGAGAGGCAACACATGCGGCATGCTAATTCATTCAGCAATTGGAATGAAAGAAATCTTGTAGCGACCCCCAAGCCGGCTGTGTGAAAGAATTTGTATTTGTCAGTTCGTATCTTTCTCATATTAGAGGACAATATGACCGTGTATTGCACAGTTGTTTGCAAACATTCTGTACTGTTGCTTACTGTACTTATGTTTTCAGCCTGTAAAACATCAAAAAGTGAGCATTATTTTTTTAAGTGATATTTTGCGTGTGACTGGCCTCGAAGTTAACTTATCTAAACTCAATAAATACGGCGATTCAAAAGCATGATCACATCATATTTTTATATAACTTGCACGTATATATTATAGTTGGAACGATTTTTGAAAACCATCAAAACAGACCATAGTTATGACATAGCATACAGTGTGTGTGTGTGTGTGTGTGTGTGTGTGTGTATATCTATATATATATATATATATATATATATATATATATATATATATATATATATATATATATATATATATATATATATCTATATATATATCAGCTCCTGTATTTTGTTTTTCCAATTCTTTCTTTCCTTTCCTCTTCTTTTCATACATTTGCTGCTGTGAAATGTAATTTTCTCCACTGCGAGACAAATAAAGGTACATCCAATCGAAACCAATGTGTTTTGTTGCAGTCTCTCAGCCCTCACTATTGACAATATGCTTTAATTTATAGGATTGCTTTATGAGTCTAATCCACTCAGAGAAAATTACATCTCACATATGAAACATAATTTGTCTGTGGGATGCGCGTTATGCCACACTAACAATCCTGTGTTAGTGTTTCTGATCTGGTGACACGGCACGGCCGCGATTCAGTGCAGGAGGATGCATTGTGGACGGGAATGGCGCCGTGCGGCGAAAACAGATGCAATGTGTCACACTGTTTAATGTACTTGTAGAATTTTCCTCTTTATTAGACGATGCAAAGACTCCCGAGATGTGCAGTCAGTGACAAAGGAACAACTTCACTGCTGTCTTTGCCACCAAAAACATGGCAGCTGCCATCATGGAGCTCTAACTCTGCATCCCCGAACACATTGTTTTCTAATTGCCCGCCCAAAACATCACAAGCTCAGACCTCCACATCCCAGCTGCCATTACCTCCAGAGATGACAGATTTCTTTTAAATAGTGGGGATGCTGTTTGAACACAAGATGCGGCATGAGCATTGAGAGTGTTTTTTTTTGCACAAAATGGTGGGACAAGAAAGCTAACATTAGTGACGATGAATGATTTGAACACCAACATGAGCTCAGAATTAAACGTGAAAGTTTAAGTACACTAAAATCCAAAATAGACAAAACAATGGTACAAGACTAGTGCCCAGGTTGAGCGTCCATATTTTGGCCATTTTCATGTTTATATTGTATATTGTCTTCAACAGGGGTAACTGCACTGCAAATGATAGCAATATATCTTAAACCGTCATCTGTACAAAAGTGAAGGTTTCGGACGTTTCGCCTCCTATCCAAGAGACTTCGTCAGCGAACTAAAGTCTGACTGGTCGTATCGGCCCCATTTATATATCCCTAATGTCCAGACCTAGTGGTGCCGGACACAGCTATGATAGGTCCCTACTCTCAGGTTGGGGGGGGGCGCAAATGATATGCACTGCAAATGATAGCAATATATCTTAAACCGTCATCTGTACAAAAGTGAAGGTTTCGGACGTTTCGCCTCCTATCCAAGAGACTTCGTCAGCGAACTAAAGTCTGACTGGTCGTATCGGCCCCATTTATATATCCCTAATGTCCAGACCTAGTGGTGCCGGACACAGCTATGATAGGTCCCTACTCTCAGGTTGGGTGGGGGGGCGTCAATTTGGATCGTTCATACAATAGCCTGCTTAGGCAAAACAGGTTAGGCAACTTTCGCAATGCTGATGAGGGTCGTTATGCTGATGAGGTGATACCGGGGGCAGTGGGGGTAATAGGCCAATCGTTAGCCAGGAATGTAGGAACAATCAGTGGGGCCACAGGGAGGGGTCCCCCGCCCCTCCCAACCTGAGAGTAGGGACCTATCATAGCTATGTCCGGCGCCACCATGTCTGGACATTAGGGATATATAAATGGGGCCGATACGACCAGTCAGACTTTAGTTCGCTGACGAAGTCTCTTGGATAGGAGGCGAAACGTCCGAAACCTTCACTTTTGTACAGATGACGGCTGAAGAAACCTTCTCATCGATGGACCACTCCTGTACGACTGAGAGCTTACACAGACGAAATATATCTTAAAACAACATCTGTACAAAAGATGGCTACATTTTGGCCCCCTACTATGGATTAATTACATTTCCAATATTTGATAACAATGCTTTATTAACTGACCATGAAGTGGTCATTAACCGTGTATAATGGAGAACGCATTGATTCATAATTCAGAAGCAACCGCGGCAATTTATCAAAAGAACACTGTCGAGACGGAAGTTAATTTCTGTTTGCGAAAAACAAAACATGTTAAATTTACTATTAATTCTCATCATACGAGTGGTAGCCCATACCTTGATCCAAGCTCCTAGAATTAACGGCAGTTGAATTTAACTTGGTATTTATAGGTTACATCAGTGTCCATTGTACACCCGACGTAAAAGTTGCACGTACCAGGCGTCCAAGCAGACATTATTTCAGACACTGGTTACATACAAACTATGTGTTTGTAACTGGCGCCAACAGTGTCATTGGTTGCCATGACTACAAAAATATCATTTATTTGATCTTGTTGTTTTGTAAAAATGTTTAACGTTTCTATATGAACCTTCATATGTATGTTTTTCTTAAAATCGTCTTCAATACTTTATTTCTAATATTTTGTCATGATCACTTCCGGTTTCGTGCACGTGAGAACTTACTAGAGAGAGAGAGAGAGAGAGAGAGAGAGAGAGAGAGAGAGAGAGAGAGAGAGAGAGAGAGAGAGAGAGAGAGAGAGAGAGAGAGAGAGAGAGTGAGAAAAAGGGAGAGAAAGGGAACGTTAAACATTTTTACAAAACAACAAGACCATATGAATTATATTTTTGTTGTTATGGCAACCAATGACAATATTAGCACCAGTTACAGTGTTAATCCATTAATCTTTGTTTGTTTATGATGTTTATGATAACCCTATAGCAATTTTTTGACAAGATCTGCACCTCAAATGCATTAAAACAAAAACAACCCCAGCATGGTTACACAATTCTGTCCTGCATTTGTTGACCTGCACTGCATGCAGCAATATCAGAAAGGAAACAAAATGACAGGTGGGGTAATTTTTCCCTCCTAACAATTTCTCTCCACTTGCCCCATGTGCACATTTGTCGGAATTTCTTGTGTAAAGCAACGCAGGTGGACACAGCACACAGAAACAATCTGCGTACTCCTCCTGCTCCCCGCTCCATCACTCGACTGCTTGGGGAGCACTTTTGGCCGATCTACATTGATTGCTATGGGCCATTCACTATCCCCGATGTTGGCTCCTCATTCATCAAAACAGCACCTGCCAGATTCTCACTCCTGAGAGAATGATTGCCAGTGATTTACTGTTTTTTCCCTCCCTCAATTCTTTGTGTTGCCCCTCAACAAATAACCATCAGGTAGGAACAATGACCTGCTTTTATTTTTCAATATTACATCCATGCAATCCCTCTAATCATGAAAGGACTGCAGGTGTCAGTCACTGAGGCCGTACCTCACGAGCCGACGGAAAAGCAACGCAATATAGTACATCAAGCCAAGGTTTTGCCACAGCAGCTGGGGCCTAAAGAAAAATGCAACTCAACCTTCTTCTCAACACTTGCGGTGCAATGTTTGCACTTGCTTTGAATACGGAAGAGCAAATCAGAGCTGACAGGAGATAATCTGTTCTTTTTCCCTTTCCCCCAGAGAAGAATCATGCAGAACAATTGTTAATAGAACTACTTTTCCAGGGGTTGGTATTGAATATTTAAAACTCAGAATTCTATGGAGTGTTTGCTTTGGATGCGTTCAACTGAATAATAAATTAAACACATCTGTCCAATCTCTTGTTAGCTATCGTTTTTTTTTTTATGGACATGTGAGTGACTGGCGGATTCTTTACACACACACACACACACAGACACACACACATACAAACACACGAACACGCACACACACGCTCACACACATGCACACACGCACACGCACACTTAAAAATTTTAATTCAGTAATCAGCACAAATCTACATGAGAAAAAAGAAATTAGGTCTATGCTTTTTGACTCATACAAAGAAAAAAATAGCTATTCCTGTAAATTACAACCAGAAGTATTTTACGAACAGTTAAACCATCACTATCATGCTGAACTTGTATTAAAACGGCCTGATGTGGTGTCAAACTGGAAAATGCAAACAGTCAAAGAAAAGTCAGGTACTGTGGCTTTTCCATCCCAGTTGGCAAGCTATTATTGTTGTATATTTGAAATAAACATATTCACATGTCTGCTTTATCTTTCTAATTGAAATATCGCTGACTTGATGAGCAACGACTGCAATTCAGCAGTTCAGTCAAAAAAAAACAAATATGATGACAACAAACGCCGAACTGTCATTGTCGTCGCTTTGAGAGTCCAAAAGCCTGACAAATAGAAAATAAGTAAACTGGGCAGAATTCAAGAAAGACGGGAATCAATTATTTGGTCCGACCATATTGCCGAATAACCAAATAAATCATGTTGCACATGCTCAAAAATCAGCATCTGCTAGCTTTTCTGCATGTGCTGTCAAAGAACATTGAGCTCTTTGTATTCCTTTTTGTTTTTTTTTGTTTTTTAATTTGCTTTATCCTGCGAGCCACTGCCTCTTGGCCAGGTCTGCATTGCCAATGAGAATCCGTTCTCAATTCACTTACCTGGATAAATAAAGGTTAACGAAACAAAAATAAATAAATTTAAAAAATCCCTTTTTTTGAGAATACAACCTAAAACGTTCCCCTATTCTCAAATAACGATTCATCTATGTTAATTAGCCATCACCTTTTCCTTAGAGTGGGCTAGTATTTCACTGTTTGAGAAAGTTCCCTCCAAACAATAATATGGTTCTGAGCTTATCTTTATTGCTTAACATTGTCAAATTGTACAGACGGTATTATCAAGAGCAAAAGACATTAACTTCCATTGTGCCATTAAAATGTTTTATAGCCAACGTTAAGGTGTTTCTAGGGTTTTATCGCCAATGTATTTCAAAGAGGTAGCCACTACTTTGATCAAAAAACAAAAAGCAGCACTAACAATATTTTCATTTGTGGTCCACCAGCACTCCACATGAGCTCTTAACCTCTTCCGGTACAGCCTCTCCTTGACGCATCCCCCATATACATCCAATCTTGCCTCAATACTGTACAGGCACCTTCCAGAAAGAGCATTCCATACCCAACCCGTTATTCTGTATTGATTTGC